>NC_091846.1:22661984-22965014 GCF_037783145.1 Equus przewalskii
TAAAACTGTCACTATTTGCAGATTACATGTTATTATATATATAGAAAACCCTAAAGACTCCATCAAAAAACCAAGAGGACTAATAAACAAATTTAGTAAAGTTTCAGGATACAAAATCAAGACACGAAAATCAGTTACATTTCTATAAATCAGAAAGAGAGATTAAGAAAACAATCCCATTTACAACAGCACCAAAAAAAATAAAATACCTAGGAAAAATCTAACCAAGGAAGTGAAAGACCTATATTTAGAAAACTATAAGACATTGATGAAAGAAATTCATCACACACATCAAACACACAAATAAATGGAAAGATACTGCTTGCTCATAGATTGGAATAATACTGTTAAAATGTCCATTCTACCCAAAGCAATCTATGGATTCAATGCAATCTCTAGCAAAACTCCAATGGTGAGGGCCGGCCCATTGGCATAGCAGTTAAGTTTGCACTCTCTGCTTTGGTGGCCTGAAGGTTTGGATCCCAGGCGCAGACCTACATACAACTCATCAAGCCATACTGTGGGGGCATCCCACAACAAAATAGAGGAAGATTTCCTTGAAATGTGAACTATCATTCAAAAACTTCATATTCTATAAAATCAGTAATTTTATCTTCCTGAAAGAAAACAGCACATAAGTGTTAGAAACACAGTTAACAAAGATGCATTTTCTGTCATAAAATCATTGTTGCCCAAAACATCCATTCAAATATCTATAGCTTCCAAGACTTTATTTATATACAGAAGGAAAGATGAGACTGATTTTAAAAATGAAGAAATCTGAACTAATGAAGAAGAAAAATGAAAGAAAAATTTAATAATCTTCAAGATACACCCACTGTGAGATAGGCAATTTGTAGTCTACATAAAACTCTGAAGTTAAGCTATTAAGCTTCATTTAACGTTAAACTTTCACCTGAGCTCCAGAGAATGTGAGGCAGAATTTTCTGCCCAACTACAGTAGTTCAAAATAAAAAAGAGCTCCTACATACTCCAAATGTTGGAGGAAATATTCGAAACTATATTTAAGAGAGAAATTATCGTTCTTTTAACTTCTATCATTATCCTTTCTAAAAGTTCTAAGTAACTGGGTAGCTATGCTTCAGAAATATTCTTGTGCTGCAGATAGCCCTTAAAGAAAAGCAACTTTATGCAAGTTGAATCAACAGAATCAGTTCTGAGTCAACACAAGTATGAATATGATGATAGAAATTACTTCACAAACTCCTGACGAGAATATAATCAAGATGATGATGATACAATATGACAAAACTACAAGCAGGCTATGATATTATACAAAATGTTAACTACACAAAGCACATAATTACTGCAATAAGGCAAATTTTAGTGTCTCCTGGCCTTATCCAATTTCCATGGATGACCATTTCAGTGAGTCCTAACCCTCATTTGAATTTAAATAAGGAGTGAAGAAGCAAGTAAGCAATATAGATGTTAGTTTTCATTCTTTCTTCCTCTCTCCTTTTTTTGAGAGGAGGGAGTATAGCAGGGGCCCTACAGATATCAAATCAAAGTTTATCAGGAGTTGCAAGCTGCAGTGTGCACAGGACCAAGCAAGAAATGTAAATGAAAATGGGCTGAACATAGGCTAAAAAAGACAGAACAAACACGGCAAATGTTAAATCCTGTCGAATATAATATTCAAAGAAAAGATCTTAAAAGCAGCCAGAGAGAAAAGATAGGTTAACTATAAAGGAACAACAGTTAGATTGACAGAAGACTTCTTAACAGCAATAATGGGAGCTGGCAAATAGTAAAGTAATATCTTCAAACTTCTAAGAGAAAATAAACATCAACCTAGAATTGAAGATCCAGCTAAAGTATCTTACAAAAAATAAGAGTAAAGATAGTTTAAGACAAAAAAACTAAACAAAACAAAAATCTTGTAAGTTCATCCCAAACTAACCCTCACTAAACGAATTATTAAAAGATGTATCTTAAGAAGAAAAAAATGACCTCAGAAGTGAGGTCTGAGTTGCAAGAAAGAATGGTGAACAAGGCAAATAGTAAACATGAGAAAATCTAAAATTAACAGTGTCTAAATAAAAACAATACTACTAATAATATCTAATTTGGAGGGTTTAAAAAAGCAAGAAATAAGATAACAGACAACTACATGTTGGTTGGGAGATGGGTGTTAAAAAAATACTTAGTATTTGACTCCTAATTTCAAATTTCCTCACCAAGATATCATATTAAATAACATTTCATATATGGCTTACATTAAAATAGGAAATCAGATTTTCTGATGGTTGATCACTTGCTGAATTTAAGATCATCATTAATTGTTGGATAGTATTCATAACAGTCCTAGAGAAAAAAAATAGAAAGAAGCGTTAAGCAACAAAGGAAAAAAAGAAAAAATGAAATGTATGTATCTCACAAGTTAAACATATCCTCAAACTCACTGTCTCTCATTTATCTTTAAGAAGTTCCCTAAAATAAGATTTTACAGAACCTCTAATGTACCGTTGTTTACAAGGAATTACATTTGACTTAAACCTTTAAGAAAGGATATGCTCATAATCAGTAAGTTTATCATTAAAGAACTGATATGCTTATTTACTAACAAAACTTTATATCAATAAAACATTAATTGTTCAAACTAATGACATTATTTTAAGGAGAAAACATCTAAACTGGTATCAAAATGGTAATCTTTTAAGAAAACATTACTAAAATTAAATATTAAAAATTTTCAAACAAAGACAGTAAGCTATTAAGTAACTCAAGTAAAGAATCAAGTGACTCCTTTACAGAGATCTTTGTTAAAATATAAAATTAGGCCAATCTCTTAAGATCTCTTCAATTCTATAATTTTATATGTGTGTGCATGTGTGGTATATAGCAAATATTGATGTTCCAATTTTGGAATAGTAGTACATTGCTACTGTAGGCACTATTTAATGATGCAAAGAATTGTAGAATACTTATAGCTAAAAGGATCCTTATCCTTAAATATTATTTAGTAAAACGTATTTAGTGTTCTCAGTCAAGCCTCTCTAAACTGATATCTCCACTTCCTTACCTTCCAAAGATATTGTTTCTATGACTTGTACGTCCACTGACCTACTTAAGCCACAAGGACTAAAGCCACAAATGACCAGCTGATAAAACCAAAGATCTTTCTCATCTGTTCTTATACTTGACTACTTTGACGCATTTGACTCTCTTAAACACTGTTCTTTCCTGAAACTCCCTCCCTCCCTTGGCTTTTCTGGCTTCACTCTCTGGCCTCCCCAATCACACCTTTCATTCTCTTTAATCTAACTTCTATCTTGTCCTTAAATGATAGCATCCTTTAGTGTTCAGTCCTTAGCCATCCATTCTTGCCACTATACACCCTCCTACTGGCAAGCTCATCTATTTTTACGGTTTGAACTCTCGCTGATGATTCCCAAATCTATAATATCCTACTACTTACTACATATCTTCTTGGTATCCCATAAATGCCTCAAGAATAACACTGTAAATATGAATTCATCAAATATTTGTCAAACCTTTCTTCTTCCTTCATTCCCACTGCCTATCTCTTGGTTCAGACCTTCAGCAGCTCTTAACTGAATTACTGCAATAGAGCAGACCAGAGATTTTGACTCACTATGTCTATGGTAGTGGGGTCTAGGCGTATGTACTTTGAAAAGAATTCCTCAGGTTATTCTAATTTGCAAACTTGGTTAAGAATCATTATGACAGATTGATATATCTTTTTATTTCTTACCATGTCCTCCCCCGTCCATCCCCTCAGAAACTATTACCATGTAACCTTTCAAAAATCAAGTCTGATTTTTATCCTTATGCCTGCTTAACAGTCATTTATAGCAATAAGCTATACCATGCACAAGCTAAAGTCCAAACTTGTGATTATGGCATATAAAGCCCTTCTTGATCTAGTACCTACCCTCCTCTCTCCTGCCATTTCATTTTCCCTTTTATAGTCAATCAATACAGAGCTGCTAATCATTCCTCAGACACATCATGTTGTTTCTTACTTCCATGCCTTTGTATATGCTGTTCCTACTGCCTAAAATGCCAGTCTCCTGTGACACAAACTCTTACATATTTCAAAATTCAGTTCTAACGTCACTTTGTAAAGTCCCTTCTGTGCCATTTAACTAACTTGTCTAACTTGTCATAAGTCTATTACTATACTTATGCGAAAATGTATTTTTTAATATGTCTATATAGTCATTTGAAAAATATTACTGATTGCCTACTATGTACCAAGGATTAGGTCCTAACTTATTAAATGGTGAATGACAAAAAAGTCACGGTCCATGTGATATGGAACTTAAAGACAGTGGGTATTGGCAAAAACAAGCAAACACACAAATGAATTTATAATTACAAAAATTGGTGACTGATAATGACAAAAATTGTGATACATACTATGAAGGAATAGAATAAGATGTTATGAGAAAGGAGAATAAAAGAAAATACTTCACAGAGAAATAAATCTTTAAAAAAGTACTATTTGTGGAGCCAGCCCAGCGGCATGGTGGTTAAGTTCATGTGCTCTGCTTCAGCGGCCTGGGATCCACAGGTTCAGATCCCAGGCACAGACCTATACATTGCTCATCAAGCCATGCTGTGGTGGCATCCCACATACAAAACAGAGGAAGACTGGCACAGATGTCAGCTCAGGGACAGTCTTCCTCAAGCAAAAAGAGGAATATTGGCAACAGATGTTAGTTCAGGGCCAATCTTCTTTACCAAAAAAAAATAATATTTGTGCTGAACCTAAGGGAAGAGCAGCAGTTGGTAATTCATGGAAAGAAAAGAAGGAAGAGTTTCAAGAAGGAAAAACACGTGTGAAGGTCCTCAGCACAAAAAAAGAGCTTGGAAAACTGGCTAATACAGAATGAGCAGAAAAATAAGATGAGGTTGGAAAGGCAAGAGAAGCTAGATCATATAAGGTCTTGTAGGCACTGTTAAGGAATTTGCAATGTATTTCAATCGCAATAGGAAGCAATCAGAAGGTTTAACAGCAGGGTGAACATGATCTGATTTACATTTCTAGATTATTATTCTGGTGGTTCTCTGGAGAATAGATTTGGTGGTGGGGAGAGAGGAATAGTGATGAGAACAGAAGCAGCAAGATCAGTTAGTAGGCTATTGCAAACAATCCAAGAGAAAGAAAAAGATATCTTGGACAAGGGTGGTGAGGGTAAAAATGGAGAAGAGCAGATGGACTTCAGAAATATTTTGGAGGCAGATTCAACAAGACTTGAAAACAGATCAGATGTGGAAAGTACACGAGGAAAAGGACATAAAAAATGGTTGTAATCCTTCTAGGCTGTATGCAGAGCAGATGGTGATACCTTTATTTTTCCCTTTTTATTTACTGAGATGAAACACATTCCCATTCCAGGTTATTTTCCTTAAGGATAGACAGAACTAGGTTTAATAATCGTATCTTCATCAGTTAGCAAAACATCTAGCAGAGAGTATTCAATGTATATTTGTTGAATGTACATGCAAATATATAACGAAACAAATGAACAAACGTTAAGCACTATAACACACTGAATAAACAATTATAATGAAAATTAAAAGTAAAAAAATTCATACCTAACTGGAGTCTGTGGAAGAATCACATTCACCTCTTCGTCGGAGTTACTTTTTCGTGGTGTTCTCTGCATTTCAAAACTAAATAATGATAAGCAAAGTCATTCAGACTGCAAATTTACAATACGTGCTTTATGAATAAAAAACACACTATAATACCTTCTGTTGCCTCATAACATCATACAAAATGGTAAGTCAATATTAGAAGTAATTTAGAAGTAAAAAGTAATTCTAAAGTAATATTAGAAGTAACAGATGATCCAAAAGCTTCTTAAATAAAATTTTATTTTTGTCACCACTGTTATTAAGTCGGGTTTCTGTCCATTAGGTTTATGACAAACAGGTGCACTAGTCATTAAGAATTTTTTTGAAAGTTATATGTTTTCTCTAGAAAGTTAGACGGTAGAAGGGATTACTAACCAAATTGTTCAGCATTAAAAAATATCAAAGCTCAAGTTTTTCAATCATTATGCTTTCCAAAAACTTTACTTCAACTTAAATAAAATTAGAAATATTTCACTTGTGTTTAATTTCCAAATTATATATATATTTTCAGTTACATACTAAAAGATTTCATGCTAAAGACATAAAATTAACCATACTTATGATCATTCAAAATTTTTTCATTACTCTCAACCATTCATACTTTAGGATTCTACATGACAATTCAAAACAATATACTTTCATATTAACTTAAAAAAAATGAACTAGGCAAGTAATAGCAGGTGAAAGGGTGGAAAAAAGAGACCACTACTTGAGTAAATTAATTACTTCAACAATTTTCTTTTGGTGCATTTTAAAAATTACATTCAGCTAAATGAGGAAAAAATGGCTGCTATAGAGAACAAGTCATATTTAACCTCTATTTGAGAGACAAACAAGGATGTTATATATGATAAAGGGGTCAATCCAACAAGAAGATATAACATTTGTAAATACTTATGCAACCAACATAGGAGCACCTAAACATATAAGGCAAATATTAACAGACCTAAAGGGAGAAATTGACAGAAATACAATAATAATAGGGGACTTTAATACGGCACTTACATCAATAGATAGATATCTAGACAGAAAATCAATAAGGAAATATCAGCTTTAAATGACATGTTACACCAGATAGACTTAGATATTGACAGAACATTTCATCCAAAAGGAACAGGATACACATTCTTATCAAGTGCACATGGCATATTTTCCAAGATAGATCGTATGTTAGGCCACAAAACAAGTCTTAGTAAATTTAAGAGGACTGAAATCATACCAAGCATCTTTTCCAACCACAATGGCATAAAACTAGAAATTAATTACACAAAGAAAACTGGAAAATTCAGAAATATGTGGAAATTTAAACAACATGCTACTGAACAACCAATGGGTCAAAGAAGAAATCAAAAGAAAAATTTAAAAAACCTTGAGACAAATGAAAATGGAAATGTAACATACCAAAATTTACAGGGTGCAGCAAAAGCAGTTCTAAGACAGACATTCATACAGGTAAATGCCTACCTCAAGAAACAAGAAAAGTTTCAAATAAACAACTTAACATTACACTTCAAGGAACTGGAAAAAGAAGAATAAGGCCAAAGTTAGTAGAAAGAAGGAAATAACAAAGATTAGAGTAGAAATAAATGAAATAAAGACTGAAAAGACAATAGAAAAGATCTATGAAACTATGAGCTGGTTCTTTGAAAAATAAAACTGACACAGCTTTAGCTAGACTCACCAAGAAAAAGAGAGGACACAAATAAAATTAGAAATGAAGAAGGAGATGTTACAACTAACACCAATGAAAGACAAAGGATCATCAGAGAGTATTATGAACAAATATACACTAACAAATTGGACAAGCTATAAGAAACTGATAAATTCCTAGAAACATACAACCTACCAAGACTGAATCATGATGAAACAGAAAATCTGAACAGACCACTTACTAGTAAGGAGATTGAATCAGTAATCAAAAACATCTTGACAAACACAAGTCCAGCATCAGACAGTTTCACTGGTGAATTGCACCAAACATTCAAAGAAGAATTAATACCAATCCTTCTCAAAAACTTTGAAAAAATAGAAGAGGAGAGAACTTGTCCAAATTTATTTTATGAGGCCAGCATTATCCTGATACCAAAATGAGAAAAGACTACTACAAGAAAAAAAAATTTAATGTCAACATGCCTTATGAACATACATGCAAAAGCACTCAACAAAATATCAGCAAACTGAATTCAACAATACATTAAAAGGATCATATACCATGATCAAGTGGGACTTTTTCCAGGGATGCAAGGATGGTCCAACATCCACATATCAATCAATGTGATACACCACATTAACAAAATGAAGAATAAAAATCACATGATCATCTCAACAGATGCAAACAAAGCATCTGACAACTCAAAAACTCTCAACAAAGAAGGTATAGAGGGAACATACCTCAACATAACAAAGGCCATATGTGACAAGCCCACAGCTAACATCATACTTAGTAAAAAGCTGAAAGATTTTCCTCTAAGATCAGGAACAAGACAAGTATGCCCACTTAGCTACTTTTAGTCAACATAGTACTGGAGGCCCCAGCCAGAACAATTAGGCAAGAAAAAGAAATAGAAGGCATCCAAATTGGAAAGAGGTAAACTTATCACTATTTGCAGATGACATGTTATTATATAAAGAGAAAACCCTAAAGACTTCATCAAAAAACTGTTAGAACTAACAAACAAATCCAGTAAAGTTGCAGGATACAAAGTCAATACACAAAAACCACTTGTATTTCTACATACTAATAATGAACTGTCAGAAAGTGAAATTAAGAAAATAATCACATTTACAACTGCATCAAAAAAAAAAAATACCTAGGAATAAATCTAACCAAGGAGGTCAAAGACCTGTTTATTGAAAACTATAAGGCATTGATGAAAGAAACTGAAGAAAACACAAATAAATGGAAAGATACCGCATGCTCATAGATTGGAAAAATTAATAGTGTTAAAATGTCCAACTACCCAAAGCAATCTACAGATTCAATGCAATCTTTATCAAAATTCCAATGGCATTTTCCACAGAAACAGGACAAACAATCCTAAAATTTATATGGAATCACAAAAGACCCTGAATAGCCAAAGCAAACTTGACAAAGAACAACGAAGCTGGAGACATCATGCTCCCTGATTTCAAACTATTACAAAGGTACAGTAATCAAAACAGTATGGTACTGGTATAAAAACAGGCACACAGCTCAGTGGAACAGAATAGAGGACCCCAGAAATAAATCCACAAGTATGGCCAATTAATTTACGACAAAGGAGCCAAGAACATACAACATGGAAAGACAGTCTCTTCAATAAACGGTGGTGGGAAAACTGGACAATCACATGTAAAAGAATGAAACTAGGGCCAGGCCGGGCTGGTATGGCAGCGGTTAAGTGCGCACATTCCACTTTGGCCGCCAGTTCGGATCCCGGGTACAGACATGGGATCACTTGGCAAGCCATGCTGTGGTGTGGTAGGCGTTCCACATATAAAGTAGAGGAAGACGGGCACGGATATTAGCTCAGGGCCAGTCTTCCTCGGAAAAAAGAGGATTGGCAGCAGTTAGCTCAGAGCTAATCTTCCTCAAAAAAAAAGAATGAAACTGGACCACTATCTTACACCATACAGGGAAATCAACTCAAAGCAGACTAAAGACTTGAATCTAAGAACTGAAACCATAAAACTCCTGGAAGAAAACATAGGTGGTAAGCTCCTTGACATTGGTCTCGGAGATGACTTTTTTACATTTGATTCCAAAAGCAAAGGCAACAAAAGCAAAAATAAACAAGTGAGACCACATGAAACTAAAAAGTTTCCGAGGCCAGCCCCATGGCCAAGTGGTTAAGTTCACATGCTCCACTTCGGCAGCCCAGGGTTTCACTGGTTCAGATCCTGGGCACGGACATGGCACCACTTGTCAGGCCATGCTAAGGCAGCATCCCACATGCCACAACTACAATATACAACTATGTACTGGGGGGATTTGGGGAGAAAAAGTAAGGAGAAAAAACCCCAGAAGATTGGCAACAGCTGTTAGCTCAGGTGCCAATCTCTAAAGAAAATAAATAAGTAAAAATAAAAAGCTTCTACACAGCAAGGGAAATCATCAAAAAAACAATAAGGCAACCTACTGAATGGGAGAAAATATCTGCAAATCTTATATCTGATAAGGGGCTAATATCCAAAATATATAAAGAATTCATACAACTCAACAGCGAAAAAACAAAAATTCTGATTAAAAATGGACCAAGGAACTAACTAGACATTTTCCCAAAGAAGATATACAGATGGCCAACAGGTACATGAAAAGATGCTCAACATCACTAATCATCAGGGAAATGAAAATCAAAACCACAATGAGACATGACCTCACAACTGTTAGGATGGCTATTATCAAAAAGACAAGAAATAAGTATTGGTGAGGATGTGGACAACAGGGAACCCTTGTGCACTGTTGGTGGGAATGTAAACGGTACAGCCACTATGGAAAACAGTATGGAGGTTCTTCAAAAAATTAAAAATGGAGCCACCCTCCAGGATGCTCACAGGTATGCAGGATGCTCACAGATATGCAGAGAAGAATGGATGAACACAGTGAGCACATCAGCAAAGAACTGGAAGATATAAAAAAGAACCAATCAGAAATGAAGAATACAATACTCAAAATGAGAAATTCACTAGAGGGACTCAGTAGCAGAGTAGAGGAAGCAGAAGAACGGATCAGCGAGCTAGACGAAAGATTAGAGGAAATTACCCAAGTAGAACAGAAAAGAGAAAAAAGAATTAGACAGAATGAGAACAGTGTAAGGGAACTCTGGGACAATATCAAGCATGCTAACATTCGGATTATAGGGGTCCCAGAAGGAGAAGAGAGAGACAAAGGGGCAGAAAATTTATTTGTCGAAATAATAGAGGAAAATTTTCCTCACCTGAGGAAGGAAACAGACATCCAAGTTCAGGAAGCACAGAGAGCTCCAAACAAGAGAAGCCCAAAGAGGCCCACACCAAGACATATTATAATCCAAATGTCTAAAATTAAAGACAAAGAGAGAATCCTAAAAGCAGCAAGAGAAAGGCCACAAGTGACATACAAAGGGAAGCCATCAGGTTGTCAGTGGACTTCTCAGTCGAGACCCTACAGGCGAGAAGAGAATGGCACGAAATATTTGAAGTGCTAAAAGGAAAAAACCTACAACCAAGAATACTCTATCCATCAAGGCTGTCATTCAGAATGGAAGGAGAGATAAAGAGCTTCCCAGACAAGCAAAAATTAAAGGAGTTTATCACCAAGAAACCAGTTCTACAAGAAATGCTGAAGGGACTTATTTAAATGGGAAAGCAATGACCACAAATAGAGATAAAAGAAAAAAATTACCAAAAAACCCCAAAACAACAACAAGAAAAAACAGGCAATAAAATCACTTGTAAGGTAAAAGTATAGTAAAGGCAGCAGATCAACTACCTGTGAAGGTAATATGAAGGTTAAAAGACAAATGTACTAAAATTACCTATTTCAATAAGAGGGTAATGGATATACACACACTAAACAAAAGACTATATATGATGTGAAAAACATAATGTGGGAGGAGGGGAGTGAAAAAGTAGAGCTTTTAGAAAGAGGTCAATAGACTGTTATATGCATAGTATATTAAATAGGATCATCATGGTAACCACAAACCAGAAACCTATAACAAGCAGGAAAAAAAAGTAAGACAAAAGAAATCAAACATATTACTAAAGATAGCCATCAAACCACAAGGGAAGAGAGCAAGAGAAAAAGAAAGGAACTGAGAAGAACTACTAAAACACCCCAAAAAAAGAAAAAGTGACAAAATGGCAATAAATACATATTTATCAATAGCTACTTTAAATGTCAATGGACTAAATGCTCCAATCAAATGCCACAGGGTGGCCAATTGGATAAAAAAACAAGATCCATGTATATGCTGCATACAAGAGACACACTTCAGACCTACAGACACTCACAAACTGAAAGTGAAAGGATGGAAAAAGATATTCCATGCAAATGGCAAAGAAAAGAAAGCGGGGGTAGCAATACTTATATCAGACAAAATAGACTTTAAATCAAAAACTGTAGTAAGAGACAAAGACAGGCACTACATAATGATGAAGGGAACAATCCAACAAGAAAATATAACACTTGTAAATATCTACGCACCCAACATAGGAGCACCTAAATATATAAAGCAATTATTAACAGACATAAGAGGAGAAATAGACAGTAACACAATAACAGTAGGAGACTTTAACACTCCACTTACACCAATGGATAGATCATCCAAATAGAAGATCAATAAAGAAACACTCGCCTTAAAGGACACATTAGACCAGATGGACTTAGTAGATATATACAGAACATTCCATCCAAAAACCACAGAATACACATTCTTTTCAAATGCCCATGGAACATTCTCCAGGATTGATCACATATTAGGCCACAAAACAAGTCTCAATAAATTTAAGAAGATCGAAATAATACCATGCATCTTTTCTGACCACAAAGGTATGAAACTGGAAATCAACTACAGAAAGAACACCAGAAAAGCCATAAAGACGTGGAGATTGAACAAAATGCTACTGAACAAGGATTGGGTCAATGAAGAAATCAAAGAAGAAATTAAAAAATTCCTGGAGACAAATGAAAACGAAAACACGACATGCCAAAATCTGTGGGATACAGCAAAAGCGGTTCTACGAGGGAAGTTTATAGCAATTCAGGCCTACCTCAACAAAGAAGAAAAATCCCAAATAGACAATCTAAAAGTGCACCTAAAGGTACTGGAAAAAGAACAACAAACAAAGCCCAAAATCAGCAGAAGGAAGGAAATAATAAAAATCAGAGCAGAAATAAATGAAATAGAGACTAAAAAAACAATAGAAAAAATTAATGAAACCAAGAGCTGGTTCTTCAAAAAGATAAACAAAATTGACAAACCCTTAGCTAGACTCACCAAGGAAAAAAGAGAGAAGGCTCAAAATCAGAAATGAAAGAGGAGAGATTACAACGGACACCTCAGAAACACAAAAGACAATAAGAGAATACTATGAAAAGCTATACGCCAACAAAATGGATAATCTAAAGGAAATGGATAAATTCTTAGAAACATACAACCTTCCAAAACTGGACCAAGAAGATGTAGAAAATTTGAATAGACCAATTACCAGTAAGGAGATCGAAACAGCAATTAAAAACCTCCCAAAAAATAAAAGTCCAGGACCAGATGGCTTCCCTGGTGACTTCTACCAAACATTCAAAGAAGACCTAATACCCATCCTTCTCAAACTCTTCCAAAAAATTGAAGAGGCGGGGAGGCTTCCTAAATCCTTCTACGAAGCAAACATTATCCTGATACCAAAACCAGACAAGGACAACACAAAAAAAGGAAATTACAGGCCAATATCACTGATGAACATCGATGCAAAAATCCTCAACAAAATACTAGCAAATCGAATACAACAATACATTAAAAAGATCATACATCATGATCAAGTAGGTTTCATTCTGGGGATGCAGGGATGGTTCAACATCCGCAAATCTATCAACGTGATACACCACATTAACAAAATGAAGAATAAAAATCACACGATCATCTCAATAGATGCAGAGAAAGCATTTGACAAGATACAGCATCCATTTATGATAAAAACTCTAAATAAAATGGGTATAGAAGGAAAATACCTCAATATAGTAAAGGCCATATATGACAAACCCACAGCAAATATCATTCTCAATGGAGAAAAACTGAAAGCTATCCCTCTAAGAACAGGAACCAGACAAGGATGCCCACTGCCACCACTCTTATTTAACATAGTATTGGAAGTCCCAGCCAGAGCAATCAGGCAAGAAAAAGAAACAAAAGGGATCCACATTGGAAAAGAAGAAGTGAAACTATCACTCTTTGCAGACGACATGATTTTATATCTAGAAAACCCTAAAGAGTCCACTAAAAAACTTTTAGAAATAATAAAGGATTACAGTCAAGTTGCGGGATACAAAATCAATGTACAAAAATTGGTTGTGTTTCTATACACTAACAATGAAGTAGCAGAAAGAGAAATTAAGAATACAATTGCAACAAAAAGAATAAAATACCTAGGAATATACTTAACAAAAGAGGTGAAAGACCTGTACACTGAAAACTATAAGACATTGTTGAAAGAAATCGAAGACGACACAAAGAAATGGAAAGATACTCCGTGCTCTTGGATTGGAAGAATTAACATTGTTAAAATGTCCATACTTCCTAAAGCAATCTACAGATTCAATGCAATCCCTATCAAAGTTCCAAGAACATTTTTTACAGAAATAGAACAAAGAATCCTAAAATTTATACGGAACAACAAAAGACCCCAAATAGCCAAAGGATTCCTGAGAAAAAAGAACAAAGCTGGAGGTATCACACTCCCCGATTTCAAATTATACTACAAAGCCATAATAACCAAAACAGCATGGTACTGGCACAAAAACAGACACACAGATCAATGGAACAAAATTGAGAGCCCAGAAGTAAACCCACACGTGTATGGACAGCTAATATTCGACAAGGGAGCCAAGAGCATACGATGGAGAAAGGAGAGTCTCTTCAATAAATGGTGTTGGGAGAACTGGACAGCCACATGCAAAAGAATGAAAGTAGACCATTCCCTTACACCATGCACAAAAATCAACTCAAAATGGATTAAAGACTTGAATGTAAGACCCGAAACCATGAAACTTCTAGAAGAAAACATAGGCAGTACGCTCTATGACATTGGTCTGAGCAGCATATTTTCAAGTCCCATGTCTGACCGGGCAAGGGAAACAAAAGAAAAAATGAACAAATGGGACTAGATCAAACTAAAAAGCTTCTGCACAGCACAGGAAACCATCAACAAAACGAAAAGACAACCTAACAATTGGGAGAAGATATTTGCACACCACGTATCAGATAAGGGGTTAATATCCAAAATATACAAAGAACTCATACAGCTGAACAACAAAAAAACCAACAATCCAATTAGAAAATGGGCAAAAGATCTGAACAGAGATTTCTCCAAAGAAGATATACAGATGGCCAACAGGCATATGAAAAGATGCTCAAGATCATTAGCTATCAGGGAAATGCAAATCAAAACTACAATGAGGTATCACCTCACTCCGTTCAGAATGGCTATAATTAACAAGACAGGAAACAACAAATGTTGGAGAGGGTGTGGAGAGAAGGGAACCCTTGTTCACTGCTGGTGGCAGTGCAAACTGGTGCAGCCACTATGGAAAGCAGTTTGGAGTATCCTCAGAAAATTAAGGATAGATCTACCATATGATCCAGCTATTCCACTGCTGGGTATTTATCCAAAGAACTTGAAAACACAAAGGCATAAAGATACTTGCACCCCTATGTTCACTGCGGCATTATACACAATTAGCCAAGACTTGGAAGCAACCTAGGTGCCCATCAAGGGACGAATGGATACAGAAGATGTGGTATTTATACACGATGGACTACTACTCAGCCATAAGAAATGATGAAATCCGGCCATTTGTGACAACATGGATGGACCTTGAGGGTATAATGCTGAGTGAAATAAGTCAGAGGGAGAAAGTCAAATACCATATGATCTCACTCATAAGTAGAAGATGAAAACGACAAAAAAAAAAAATCACATAGCATTGGAGATTGGACTGGTGGTTACCATTGGGGAAGGGGGGAGGGCAAAAGGGGTGATTAGGGTCACATGTGAGGGGATGCACTATAATTAGTGTTCGGGTGGTGAACATGATGTAATGTATACAGAATTTGAAAAATGATGTACATCCGAAAAAAATAAAAATTAAAAAAAAAAAAATGGAGCCACCCTATGATCCTGCAATTTCACTTCTGAGTATTTATCAGAAGAAAATGAAAACACTAACTTGAAAAGATATATGCACCCACCATGTTCACTGCAGCATTATTTACAACAGCCAAGACAGGAAAACAACCTAAGCGTCTATTGATGGGTGAATGGATTCAAAACATTGTAGTATGTATACAATATTATTCAGCCACAAAAAAAAGAATGAAATCTTGCCATTTGCAACACCATGTATGGACCCCAAGTGAAAAAAGTCAGACACAGAAAGACTTCTCTTATGATTTCTCTTATACAGGGAAGGTAAAAAACAAAAAAACAAAAAAAACAAACCACCAAACTACTCATAGATACAGAGAACAGACTGGTGCTTGCCAGGGGCAGGGGGTGGAAGAAATGGGTGAACAGTTTTTTGTTTCAGTTAAAAAGAAAAAAAAGAGACATATATTCAAATGACTCTTCAACATCTTTACTTTCCACTTTCCTGACTCAGGTGATATGCTTTCTTATATGTAGAAACTCATCCTATCCTAGATGTATGAAAATATAGTGAAACCCATAAATTGAATTAGGGACTAAGGAGCTAGCATTTTTCTATGACTCTACTATTTACAAACTGCTTTCGTCTATCTACATGTGTTTATAGTACAAAGTATACTGAGTATACATGTGACTCTTAGCGTAAATGCTTGTATTTTACAGATGAGGAAACAGATTTAGTGAGATAAAGTGAAAACTCAACTACATTCCAAAAAACATGAAAGAAATAAAAGATTTATTCTCGTTTTAACTTGGCTGGAAAGAAATTACTTAAATAAAAATAAAAATCAACACAAGCCTGTGCATACTAGGAGCCAAACTAATATTCAGGTAGTTGATACAAAGGATTTTTTTTTTTAAGATAGGCACCTGAGCTAACAACTGTTGGCAATCTTTTTTTTTCCTGCTTTTTCTCCCCAAATCCCCCTAGCACATAGTTGTATATTTTAGTTGTGAGTCCTTCTAGTTGTGGCATGTGGGATGCCGCCTCAACGTGACCTGATGAGTGGTGTCACGTCCGCGCCCAGGATCTGAACACGTGAAACCCTGGCCCCCGAAGTGGAGTACATGAACTTAACCACTCGGCCACGGAGCCAGCCCCCAAAGGATATTTTTCCACTAATTTTAATGAAAAGTAGAAGAGATTTACAATCCATGTAAAGGCATTGTAGCTTATTTTAAAAAAAGCTCTGTTAATAAATTATATGCTTAGAATTTTATCTTATTATTAACTTTATGTATAGGCATTTGAAATAATTTATTATAAATGGTATTCAAAGGTCACTAAGTTAAATAAAAACCTATTTAACCTATCTATATCAAAATCGATCTATAGCAAAAGCATATTAAGAAATAAAAATATACCCTGTTTAATACCTGTCTGCAGGATCAGCCTGAAGAGTTTCATCATGATCCAGAAATAATCTTGCATCTAGATCTTTGTTTTTAAGGTAAATTTCTTCATATTGTTTAGAGAGACTTTCCACCTCAAAAAAAAATACTGATAATTATCCTTTTCATGTCATTGTATCTCTCAGTACAGAGAAATACAGATTTAAAGAATTTTTGTACAATATACGCTTAATATTACAATATACATGAGTTTACATGCAATGTAAGCAAGGTGTATCTAAAAGTGAAGTAAAGAAAATTTGCAAATTTCAAGTCTATTTTATGCATGCACCCCATTCATTAGAACGTTATTTAGAGAAGGATCACCAATGCCACAAAACAGTACTGAGATGGAACTACAGATAAAAGTAGGTAGTATAAGCATTTGATTTCCACAATCCTCCAAATTTCCCATCACTTTTAATCTTTTACTACACTTAACATAAAAGTATTTTTCAAACATTGAACAAATCCTCTTGGATTATATATTCTGCCTACCTTTTCTAAATCCTTTGCTTCAGTCCAACTCCCTTCAGTTAAGTATCTTGGGCAAGAGTCTTAGCTCAATTAATTATCCCAATTAACACACCTGCATGATTTATTCCAAATCTTAGACACTTTTTTATTTTTTTTATTTCTATTTATCTTTTTTTTTTTTTGAGGAAGATTAGCCCTGAGCTAACATCTGCTGCCAATCCTCTTCTTTTTGCTGAGGAAGACTGGCCCTGAGCTAACATCCGTGCCCATCTTCCTCTACTTTCTATGTGGGATGCCTACCACAGCCTGGCTTGACAAGCTGTGCCATGTCCGAAACCAGGATCTGAACTGGCGAACCCTGGGCCACTGAAGTGGAATGAGCGAACGTTTAACCGCTGCGCAACCAGGCCAGCCCCTACACTTTTTAATTGCTAAAATCTGCAATTCTTTTATCAGTTCTGATTCATAATTTTATAATCATAATTTAAAAACCAATGCCCAAAAGACAACTATTTGGCATAGCTTCTACTGTGACTTTTAAAGCTGAAGTGTTTCCAATCAGAGAACTAAAATTGCTTTCTAACAGGAGTGGTAGGAAGAAACCAGTTAAATGTAAACTTTGTGTTTGTTTGCATAAATTTTTTAGGCAGAACAGTCATTCATGTTTGTTCTTGCCTTCTCTTAGTGAACCACTAATTACCAATCATTTATTGATTGGCAGCCATTAACGCTATATGCAAAATACTGGGGAAAACATAAAGTTTCTCTTAAGATTTCTATTAAAACTGTAATCCTTTCTAAGCGAAGAAAAACTAGTATGAGTGTCTAAGATTCTTTAGAGTTGTGAACAGCATATTTTTTGGTACATACGTTGGTAGCAAGACTCAGTAAGACACCATTCGGTCCCTTCTTGCCTCTGTATACCATATCCTACCACTCTCCTCCCTACATCCCAATCTTAAAGATTAGTTGGAGTTCACTGAACAAACCACATTATCACATATCACTGTGCCTTTGAATCTATAATTTCCAAGTCCTGGAAATGCCACCTCTCATAAAGCCTACTCAGCTCAGAATTCACATCACCTCTGGATAATTTGCCACAAAAGCGATCTACCCAGTTTGGATTAGGCGACCCCCTGAGATATCACAACACCCTGTGCACACTTCTGTCAGACTCTTGTAGACTCCCGTAATGTTCTATTTCTTTGTCTGTCTCTTTCACTAGCACCTTAATGACAGTGACTGTGAGTTAAATTTCTGTATTGATGATATCTAGTGCAAGGCCTGGCACATATTAGGCACTCAATAAATAACTGTCAAATGAGTAAGTTAATTAATTCAAGGACTAGCTACCAATTCAGGTCAGAGAATCAGCAGTCTAGCTATCTTATTTCACGTCTTTTGGTCTTGGTGACTAATACCAGGTGCTTCTAAAACATTGATTTATCACTGAGTACTTTTTCTTCATTTATCTAAGCATCCTTTTCTCCACAAATTTCACTTACTACATAAAGTTCTCACTTGTTCTGTTCTCAATGAAGAGCAAGATATTTGAGGCAAAATGTGAAAAGAAACAGATAGATGGATGGCACACCATTAAGATAAAACATTTCTGCAATATAATCACAGTCATTTCAACTGAATTTATTTTCAATAAATAGTTTTTAAAACTACTCAAAGAGATGCTCCACAATACAGTAATGCCAATAATGTTGATGGCATTAATCAGGGATCTTATGCTTAAGGAAGCATAGCAAAGCAAATTAAATCAAATCTGATTGTGCATCTTTAGTTACATTTAAATATTTAACGGCATTTAGAATTAAAAAGCCTACACTTTGATTTTTGAAAAATTTCAGCATAAATCAATTTCTAGTGCAAATTACAAAATGTTGCTTATTTATACATTTGAGTATATATTCAAAAGGTTCTTTTGTTACTACATAAAATTGGTTCACCACAATTCTACTTAGATTCCTTTCCTTCAGCAAAAAATATTTAAAATACAGTAGAATGATCTTAAGAAATTTAGACAACTATTTTCTCTCCCGAAAGTCCCAAAACACATTAACTTTTTATTAAGTTTACTCTCTTAAATTTCAGATTACCTCTGGAAGTCCATTAGAAGCTACAATTCCAAGAGAATTCATAAAAGGTATAAAATTTTTGAAATAAACATTTTTCACCTGAAAGAGATAAAGTTATAATGTGATCATTACAATTAAAAAAAAACTAATCTCTGTCACTATTAACACTAGAATGAAAGTGTTAACTGACAGTTTGATCAATGACTTACATTCAACCAAGTGTGATATTTATTTATAATTAATTAAATCATTTACTTTTTAATTTATGGAGGCAGACTTCAGGTCCTAAAATAGAGGTGGAATGGGGAATTATTAAAGAAATGGGACTTATAAGGAGAAAACCCATTGAAATAAACTTTAATAGTTTACACTTAACAAATGATGAAAAGATGGGAGGCTCAAAAAATTAAGTAAATTGACCAAAGTTACACAGCTAGGAAGTGGCAAAGTGTAATTAAAACCAAATCTGTCTCTTATCAAAGCCACAACTCCTTTCACTTCTCCACACTGTCTCTGATTTCTCCCCAAAGCATATTTTTGGGCCACTTCACACACATCATCTGTACCTAGCCTAAGGAATATCAAGTCAATTATTTTAGCATACATTTAGGAAAATAATCTGTTTTTATAAGAAAATTTCACACACAAAAACAATACCCAATAATTCAAATAAAAACCAAATGAAAATGTTTTGTGGAATTACCCAGTTTCATGCAAGAGCACCTCACATTTAACATGGATGATAAAGATCATACTCAGAAAACTTGAAGTTATATTTCTGGCTATTCTATACAGGCAATGTGTTATGAAATTTTAAACAACTTACTTTTCTTCAGTTAACTTCCTTTTCCGAACTTGGAGTCTACATTTATTAAGGCGGAAATCATTTGAGTTCCTATCTTCAAACTTCATAAATAAGTTGTAAGAATTAACCCCCTGTAATACTTATTAGTTTTGTTTTCTAATTAACTTGCACTTAACTAGAATATTTATAAGGTAGGTAATTCTAATTAATCAGTTAGTATGACTAACCAATAATTATATAACCATATGTATAACTAACCGAAGTTATACAATCATTAATGCTATAGGTAAATAATCAAGTGTCACTTAACTAATTAACGTCAATTACTACCAAAGCTTTTAATCATCTATACTTTAAAAATCACTACCATAAAAATTCTAAATTATAAAAAAGTTATTTAAAATGAAAAGTAAAAAGATGATTTATTCTTGATTTTATAAATGAAATTTTGTAAGTAGTTCTGAAATCCAGAGAATTAACAACCAGGAATTAGAAAACTGCATTTATTCCCATTCGTTATCTTGAGGGACTAAGCAACAGACTAGAGTAACAAAAAGTATTTCAACTACATTTGTCAGCCTATTAGCAAAGACAATTTGTGATTCTAGAAAAGTGAAAAAGTAAATACATATGTATAAAGTTAATACACCTGTACCTATATGTCTGTAACTATATTTTGTTGAAATTAACAAAAGCCACAGTGCTAAAACCCAGATATCTTGATAAATCATTTCAAAACTTCTTAAACTAGATTTTGAGATCTAGACCCCCATTCCTTCTCAGAGCTGACAGAGAACTTTCAAAGATGTGACATTTCACACAGTTGTTTGGTGGTAGTGAATTATGGACATTACAACAACGTATGAGAGAAACAGCATGGTACCAGTAGCAGATGTCTCAAAGTCTAGACTCTGTTAGTAATTAGCTATCAGTCTCTAGAAGCTTGTTTACTCATGACTAAAAGGAAACTGAGTAGATTATTTGTAAGATTCCTTCCAATTCCAACATTCCAGATTCTATGAACAAGATAAGCAACTCCTGGGTAGTTCATGTGTATTCTCTACCAGCCATTAACATCTGGTGTAGTATTTAGAAAGAGAGTAATTACAGAAGGCTGAACAGAAATTTAATGTTGGTATCATTTATTGCTAAACCAAAACACTAGCGTTTTCTTAGAAGGATATTTTAAAACATTAGGGGTATCATAATCACAGAGGAATCAAAGAACAAATACATTTGAAAACTACTTACTGCCTTAATAATGTACATTTCAGTGATTCCAAAGTGAGGGAGCTACTCTCTTTAAAATCAAAGTAACTGAATATGAAAATTAAGTTTTTTCTAAATATTTTGCTACTATAAAAGAGTTGGCACTAATTACAAAAAGCAAGCTCATCACAAAAAAAGTATATACTGTTAGGAAGAACTTACATCTAAATCTACTTTAACTATTTTAAAGAAATTATGAAGTTAAATTACCTCATCTATATTACATTCATGTTCTTTACAGAGAACTTCAATAATTCTTGTATCATTTTCTAGTTGTTTTGCTATCCGTGCACTCCTGTTCTGACCTCGCCTTGGTGTTCGAGGTGAACCATTAATAGGTATTACAGCTGTTTCTGTAAAAATGGTAAATTAGATAAGAACAATTGCACATTCCACTGTATAAAATAATGAAGTATTCTAATTATAACTCAGAAGGTCAGAAATAATCTTGGTAACATTCTGCTACCTTTATTTATTAGGCTTCATTAAAAGGCTAACAGTTTCATTTATTTATTAAATATCTATTATAAGTTATGTACTGATAAATAGTTTTTGCCATCTCTATTCTCTTCTGCCCCCAACTAGCCCAAAAAGAAACTAAAATATTTAAAGCCCCAGAGACAAATAAGAGGAAGGCAAGGAAAAAGCCAACTTATAAACTAATTCTAAGTGTATCCTACTTAGTCTGCAAGGGGAAAAAATGTTTTCTATTTTATTTTATTTTTTAATTTTTTTTGAGGAAGATTAGCCCTGAGGTAACTGCTGCCAATCCTCCTCTTTTTGCTGAGGAAGACTGGCCCTGAGCTAACATCCATGCCCATCTTGCTCTACTTTATATGTGGGACGCCTACCACAGCATGGCGTGACAAGCAGTGCCATGTCCGCACCCAGGATCCGAACTGGCAAACCCCGGGCCGCCGAAGCAGAACATGCGCACTTAACCACCGCGCCACCAGGCCAGCCCCTGTTTTCTATTTTAAAGAATCTTAAAAATAATAAGTATTTACAGATTCAATTTCTAGATACAATAAAAATAAATAAGTAAATTTTAAAAGTCTTACCAAATATCATAGTAAATTATGATGCTTTTAAAAGATAAGTATACAAACAACATGATAATAAACCGCAATTAAAAAAAAATCACCTGGATTATTTTGAGCATTCCCAATTCAAACTGAACATGGATTGAGCTACTATAAAGAGATTACAGATGATCAAGTATAAAAAGTATTAACTGCCTCTAGGCCCAACCAACAACTTACAAGAAATTGAGAGGAAAGAGAAACATGTTGAACTGTACCACAGGATGCAATCAGTAAAAATTAAACCATGGGAAACTCAATAGGACAAACCACCTTGTTATTTAATAAATAAATTACAAGAAAAAAAAAAGAGAAAAAGAGGAGGAACTTTTTAAAAAGTCTTTTTAAAAGCATATTAACCAATTACAAAGTGTACATCTTATTTAGATTCTGATTTAGTCAACCTGTAAAAAACTTTAAAAATTACCTTTATAAGACAACTGAAAATCTGAACACTTACTAGATATTTGGTGGCATTAAGGAATCACTCTTAATTGATTTTTAGGTGTGGTAATGGTACTGTCATTATGGTTTTTAAAAAGACTTTATCTTGGGCTGGCCCTATGGCCTAATGGTTAAGTTAAGCAAGCTCCACTTCAGCAGCCCGGGTTCAGTTCCTGGGAGCGGACCTACACCACTCATCGGCCACCATGCTGTTAGCTCAAGGTGAATCTTTCTCAGTTAAAAAAAAAAAAAGAGACTTTATCTTTTTGAGATATACACTGAAATGTGTAAGGATGAACTGGTATGCTTCACAATAATGTAGCTGGTGGAATTGGGCAATAGATGGGGCTATAGGATGACCATAAGTTACATGCTGAAGGTAGGTGATAAGTACATAGAGGCTTACTATCTACTTCTGTATTCACGTGAAATTCTCCACAATAAAAAGTTAATTAAAGATTTACCATACTCAGTCAATTCAACTCCTCCTACTGGTTTCTTTTCAACACAGCACTTAGAGAATTAAATGTACATTTGAACTATCCAAAAGAACAAAGACTCTCCACCTAAAGTAACATCCTACATCAACTCATTAAAATTACAACATCAAGAAAAAGTGAGGAAAAGGCATAAAAAGGCAATTTTTTAAAATTCAGAAAATTTTGAAATATATTATTTTCTATTTTTCTCTCCCTCTGTTTTGCATGTGGTTTCTGCTAAACGACCTGCTTTTTTTGTCAAAGCATGCTCAACTTATTTTCAAAATTCTGCTCTAGACTTCATTTTTCCTTGAAGTTATTGTATAGTTAGGCTTCAGCTTTTCAGCTACTTCAACAACACTTTGAGACATCCATGTTTTGATCTGTCCTCTATTACTTTTAGTATTATTAATAATTTCACCATTTTAGAGCAAGGAATGAGTTCAGCCTTAGTTAAGTTCACATTTTTCTGTAGTATAATAAATGATTTTGAAATCCTACTCTTGATGCCATGTAAGGAAGCAATTCCATTCTGAGAGGAATATACCTTATCTTTGCTTAATGCTAATTATTTTAGTAAGTTATTTTTATTTAAATATAAAATATACTTCTCACTACCCACTGAAGCAGATCAATTACAATTCATATGCAAAGAAAAAAGTAGTCACATAATCATTATAGCATCCAATAATAAAAATTTAGTTAATCTGTTCCTGTAGAACGGGCCACTCTTTCCCAAGCAATTTCATTTCTATCTGTGCCTTGCCTCTTGGTTTTCTCTTTACTGGGAATGCCCTCTCCCGACTTCCTACAACACTCTAATCCTAACTATTCTTCAACACTCAATTCAATGCTACCTCTTTTCTATGGTCTTCCTTGGGCTTCCCTAGCTGGGAAAACTTTCTCATCTCCTGAACTTCCATAGCATTTGCTGTATTTTGGCCCAGACCACTTTCTACCATATGCTGTCATTACTTATTTGTCTCATCTCTCCTTCAATATCTTACACTACCTGAGGGCAGAGGCCATGTCTGATTTATTTTTTATCATCCCCTTGGCTCTAGAACCATATTTTGGATCTAGTAAACATTCAATAAACAAATGAATGTTGAAGTAGGAGGGGCATAAATTATTTAAAATACTTACTATATGGTTCTTTGAGCAATGCAGGAGGTGAGAGTTTGATAAAATAGTCAAGGACACACAGCATTAACTGAAATGAGATCACCAGATCATCTTCCATTTGTAATACTTCCCCTGAAAATAAAAAACGTTCACATTTAAAGTAAAGTTAGAGAGTGAGATCTTTAAGTCACGGAAAACTGTAGGTATGAGTATATCCATATACTCATTTATTCAACAATCACTAGAGGCAGAGGCATGTTAAAGATGTTTTTCTTTTTTTTTTTGGCAAAAACTCAGATTTGAAATGTACAAAAACATAAATAAAAAAACATAGTTACAAAATTACAAATGAAGTATAAGTCTACCAGGAGAATTTTAGATTGAGGTATTACTATAATTCAGTTCCTATATCTAAATTCATTTTGTTTTTTGCTTTTTTAAAACTACTTTCAGTTTTGGTAAGAGCTATAGAATTTAATACTTTTGAAAATAATTTTGAAATATATGTTAATCTTTAATTCTACTTATTTATGAAGCCTCATATATTTTCAATTTTAACCTCCCTCCAAAATATTACAACCAAAGCCATTAAGAAATAACAAAATTAGTATAAAACTGTAAAGTCATCTACAAGTAATTATTTAGCACAAAATTCTAAAAGTTAATATAATAAATATACAACTAGTGAGCTGTGAGGAAATAAATGCATATAATAAATACCTGAGGAAAAAATTAGTGTAGCTACACAAAATGTACAGATCATGATCAAATATAGCTATGACATATTTGCTTATGGCTCTATGTTGTGCATTATGTTTAAAAGACTCATTTTCTGTCTTCTTGGTATCTGACCGCTAAATCACTAATATCCCAACAAATACTGACGTATACAAACCACGTGTGAAAACAGGTAACTGTGCATCAGGTAGCTTTTCTATATCTATAGGTATGGTGTAAAAATATGTTGGTAATATACTTAGAAGTTGTGAGGAAATACCATAGAGGTAAGAATTATATCAAAGACTTGTACGGGCCGGCCCCGTGGCCGAGTGGTAAAGTTCGTGCACTCCCTTTCGGCGGCCCAGGATTTCGCCGGTTCAGATCCTGAGCGCGGACGTGGCACCGTTCATGAGGCCATGTTGAGTTGACGTCCCACATGCCACAGCTAGAAGGACGCACAACTAGAATATACAACTATGTACTGGGGAGATTTGGGGAGAAAAAAAGCAAAAAAAAAAAAGGACTTGTAGTTAAAAGTAGTACAGGGAAATCAGATCAAAGAATCTCTCTCCTCCAATATCTAATAAAATGAAAGGAAAAAATGTACTGGCTAAGTGCTAATACCAATACCAAATTTGAGAGAGACTGACTCAGAGAGTTTTCCTCTTTTTACTTGGAGGGAATAGAAATTGCAGATTAGAGAAGAGTAAAATGGAGGAAGTAAAGAACTATAGCTAACTTTCTAACAAACACAGAGACTCCAGTACATGCTCAATTGGGGAACAATCTAAATTCCAACACAATCCTATTATGGAAAGAGAGTATAAGTGCCATTAGAAGTATTCTGTTTTAGACTTCATTCTAACAGAAATCTCAGAACAAAGACATACTCCAGATGAATTCTCCACTTTCTCCCTCACCCTCTGATTAAGTATAATAAGAAAGTCTTCTCTCATATTACAGCTCTTTAAGGAACACAGTAAGTCACAGATCAAGTGAAAAGTGAGTGGAGGTTTACTCACACACTACATCAGAGAAAACATAACATCACATCCCACACCAGAACAAAATAGAACATCACACCCCACATCAGAGAAAACAGACCATCAGGTCAGGGTTGCCCACATAAAGTCCCAGCAACATGGGAGGAAAGCACAGTAATTACACAAACATATTACAGAAAAGAAAAAAGAAAAAAAACAAATCACAACATAAGAAGGGGAAAAAATCAGATAGAGAACCCAATCTGGAAGATAATCTATTAGAAGAAAATGCTCTGTGAGCCCCTGCACTAGGAACTTAAAAATCACAAATTATATAAAAATAAGGAGGTAGACAAGCTAAGAAAACACTGAGGACCAAATAACACCATTACAAACGTAGTTTAGCTCAAAACAGAAGAAAGGCTTGAGATAAAAACAGTCAATGCATAAGAAAAGGACCAAAGACTAGAATGATATAAGATAGTAAATATGGAGGACAAAAACAATCCAACATAAGATGGTTAATATTCCTGAAACTTAACAGAATAGAATAGTACCTAATTGAATAGAATGATATTCAAAAATGTAGTAAGTTAAGTTTTTTCTGAAATGAAGTGCAGAACCTTCAGTTTAAAAAGGGATATAGCGTTCCAAGAAAAGCTAACACAGAATAATAAAAATCAAGAGATATCCTGGTTAAGGTACTGAACTTCAAATTATTTAAAAAAAAAAAAAAGAATTCTTCAAGTATTCAGAAAGTAAACTAGGGGGGAAAATTAGGTTAGCTTCAGATTTCTCAACAGCAATGTTCGATGCCAGAAAACAGTATCTTGAGGAAAACAAACATAACACAAGAATAGGATATACAGCCAAGTTGTCCTTCAAGTATAAAGACTACGGACATGATTCATAAACATGCCAAACATAGGAAATATGGCACCAAAAGACTTTTTTGAAAAACTCCTTCATGGTAAAATCCAGCCAGCTATGGATGAATCAAAATAAAGAACTCAGAAATGGAGAAGTTATGATACAGGAGTGATGATAAGCTTAGAATCCATTTAAATACAGAAGTGAGACTAAACAAGTGTGATAATTATAATTACAGAAGAGAATGTAGATGTTATAATCTTTGATAATGTAATGATAACAATAAAATGAGCAAATTTGAAAGTGGGGAATGGGGAGGTGACAGGAAGAGTGAGAATACTAACATTCTTTTTCTTCAATGCAGATTAATAATATATTGCTTTAAAATGAAACACAAAGTTAAAAAAAAAATTCTAACCTCTTAATTTTTTCATAATCTTAGAGAAATATTTTAGGAAATAATACTGCTTAAATGAAAAAACATCTAAATTTAAGCAATTCCTTCCGTTTCTCTTATTTTCTTCTACAAAATTCAAGTAAAATTAATTTTTATATTTTAAACACAGCACTATAATATGATCTTATTTTTAGAAAATTATATCTATTTGTGAATTCACTCCTCCATCCACCTTTTTTTTTATCAAAATGTATGCACAAAAATATATCTGGAATGACAATCACATAATTTTAATGATGATTATTTCTGGGTGAGTTTTGCGCAATTTTTCTACATAGTTCTTGGTATTTTGCTGTATTATTTGAATTCTTTATGATGAGTATATATTATTTTTATAAAAACAGTAACATTATTCTTAAAAAAAGAAAGGAAGGAAGAGAGGATGAAAGAATACTAGAAACAGGAATGAAATGAGACATTCCCAAGGTTGCTTCCAGTACCAGAAATACAGGAACTTGCTAACAGTTCACAAGCCACAAGAGAGAACTGAGTCGGGGGAGGGAGGAGTTAATATTAAACTAAATAAAAAGTTTTGAGCTTAGTCCAAAAGAAGTATCAATTATTACATTTGAAGTACTAGCACATAACAAACATCATGACTTACCTTTAGCTAGTAAAAATGTGATCCAAGAAACTTTTAGCACCAACAGAGAATTTATTTCAGTAGATATCCTAAGAAACAAACAGAAAGCAGAAAAAAAATTTTATACTGACAGTTTTCCAACTGTAGCTTTCTTAATTAGACTTGAGTTGACTACACAATAGGATATAGTCCATTTTAAATGCACAATCTATCCATGAACTCAATTTGTCTCAGTTCAGTTGGTGTTTTTACCAAGATATTTACATTCAGCCCCAAAGAGTAGTATACATTCTGTAAAGAAAATATTGACTATCTCAATTCTAACCGAAAAATATGCACAAGTAGTATACAAATATACTTGGTTTACAATTACTTAATACTTTTCTGCTCTTTGTTTTCTAATTAAAATCAACACAGTCAGCAGAACAGAGGTTTGGGTGACCCTAGTTTACCAATTTAACACTATGCCTTGATAATTTTTCCATATTCACTCGCTTGCTGGAATTAACACAAAAATTATGCTCTGCGTCTTAGTTAATAAAGTGCCTATAATGGACCCTCAATAAAGATTTAGACAATGAATTTGCATTTTTCCCAGAGATGGTGTTGCACTGAATCAACTTCCACCTTATTAGTTCTCCCTTATAGTAAAAGGCACATATTTCATACCATTTTCTTTGTGATAAGATGAATAATAAGCATGAAGGTTAAATCTATGACCTTAATGTATGAAGTAGCACACTATAAACAATCAAACTAATCCTGATATTATCAACATTCTTGGGATTATTCCAGAAAAAATCTTTTAAGAAAACCAAAAGTGAAAAATAACATGCTCTGAACTACTTACGAACTGCTGGGTTGTGTCAAATATATACGTTCACATGTCCTGAAAGAAAGAATGAATTATATTAACATTATGGTTTTTTTTAAGTTACTTTTTAATTTTTTTCATAATTCTGAAAACAATTTTATCATGTTTTGTTCATCTCATTTTAAGAAGTATACATTTTAAAACAAAAAAGTATAGCATTATTAAACAAAGTTAAAGATTTTTCCAACTTACGACATTTCACTCATCACTGTAATATCTAATTACAAAAGGACTGGATTCCATATTGTGCATTTATGACTCAGAATACATTTTGTAATTGAATCTTGATCTCATTAGAATCCCAGATCAAGTCATAAAAGCCTATTTAATACTTTCACTAAAACAATACAATTGAAAAGTACTACAAAACCTACTTGTTTAGAACAATGAGTTCTGGAATTGCATAGTAAGGATCTCCACAGACCTGCTTGCCAGTGTAATAACTATAACTGGTGAAAATTATTTTTGAAAAAACCATTTAAACTCTATGGAAATTTTCTTAAGGGCATGCAGCAAAAAAGAAAACATTTCTTCAAGAAAATCTACTACATCTTGGTAAGAACAATAACAGGCTGTGGAATTCAAGGCAAAACTCACTTAGTCTTCCTCTCCAGCTCAGGATAACAAAGGTCTACCCCAGGCATGTACAGCCAAGACACAGGGCTGCTGTTTCCCCAGCTCCCAGCCTAAGACTATCTCTCTGGGAAGAGTAGGCTATCAGCATTTCTCATCACCTCCAGCTCTGTGTTGCAGAAGGTCTATCCCAGGCAGGAGGAGCTGAGAGGTCTGGGACTACCTTCTTCCACTTAGACCCACTCATAGGGCAAGAGTTCTACTCCAGGCACAGCAGATCAAGAACACTGAGGCCCTGACTTCCCTTGCCACATTTAGCTCACAGGACAGAGGTTTTGGACAAGAAATGCAATCAGAGAAGACCAGGGGCTATCACCTCTTCTCAGTGCCCCCATTCTTAGAGGTGTCATTCCAAGAAAAGGAGGACATGTCCCCACCCTGACCTCCTGAGCAGTGGCACAGTAGTGTCACCCAGGGGAGAAGCAGTCCTTAAGAATAGAGAGCTCTAAAGATCTCCCCAAGGGAATTAAGTTCATTTGGAATGGAGTATGGGGATGTTCAAGGTTAAGAGCACCAGTGACAACCAAAAGATTTCAGTGGTAAGCAAGTAAGAGGAGGCTGGTAGCTCAATGAGAGCAACAAGCTAAATCCGAGAGCATCTAGGAGAGAACCAGAGAAAGAAACAGCTAGGAAGAGCTCTCCTGGGGTCAGAACAAGCCTCAAGGCTGGCCTCAAAGACCATTCCCGCAAAGAGAGCCAAATTGAATGGATCTGAATGTGGAGCAATTTGTGACCCAGGGCATTGTCAAAAACAACAAGCAATCAGTCAGCAATTAGTGGAAGTAACAGTTAGGTATGAATATCAATAGAAACAGCTTAACAAGAGAGATGTGGGAAAAAGTCAAAGAAAACCCTGCTAAAGCCACTGTCACCTCAGAGTAACTGTGCACATGCCCAAGGCTACAATGAGGAGCAATACCAGAGGCTACACACTGTGTAAGAAATAGACTTCACTGAAACAATATGCTAAGCCACTAAACAAATAAGCAAGAAAATAAGAGCAAATCCCAGAAGGGAGGAGAATCTAGTACCTAGGGTTACTACAATGTTATCAAAAATGTCCAGTTTTCAAAAATTAATATGAAATATGCAAAGAAGCAGGAAAAGTGTGACCCCTTTATAGGAGAAAAAAAAGCAGACAACAGAAACTGCATTAAACAAAGCCCAGTTTTCAGGCTTAACAAAGACTTCAAAGCAGCCTAATATAAATATGTGCAAAGAACCAAACAAAATCACACCTAAGAAGAAAGAAGCTATGCTGACAATGGCTCATCCAACAGAGAATATCACTAAAAAGAGAGAAATTATTTTAAAAGAACCAAAGAGAAATTTGAGTTGAAAAGTATAATAACCAAAATTAAAAAGTCACTAGAGGGGCTCAACAGTAGATCTGAGCTGGCAGAGAAAAGAACAACTAAACTTGAAGATAGATCAAAAGAGATTATGTACAAATAATCTGAAGAACAAAGAGAAAAAGAGAAGAAAAACAAAGAGGCTCACAAAAATATAGGACACCAAAAAATAGACTAATATATGTGTGATGGGAGTACCAGAAAGACAGGGAAGAGGGATAAAGGGAGGAAGAGAAGGGAGCAGAAAAAAATATTTAAAGAAATAACAGCTGAAAACTTCCCAAATCTGACGAAAAACATTAATCTACACATCCAAGCAACACAAAAAACTCCAAGTAGGATGAATATAAAGAGATCCACACACAGACATATCATAGCAAAAATGTTGAAAGACAGAAAAAATCTTGAAAGCAGCAAGAGAAAAATGATCACATACAAAGGAACCCAATAACGTTAACAGCTGACTCTTCATTACAAACAATGGAGATCATAAAGCAGTGGGATTACACATTCAAACTGCTGAAAGAAAAAAATGTCAACCAAGAATCATATACCTAGGAAAACTATCTTTCAAAAGTGAAGGTAAAATAAAGACATTCCCAAACAAAAACAGAGAACGTGTTGATAGCAGACTCACTTTACAAGAAATACTAAAAGAAGTTCTTGGGGCCAGCCCCGTGGCTGAGCAGTTAAGATCGTGCACTCTACTTTGGTGGCCCAGGATTTTGCTGGTTCGGATCCTGGGCACGGACATGGCACTGCTCATCAGGCCACGTTGAGGCGGCGTCCCACATGCCACAACTAGAAGGACCCACAACTAAAAATATACAACTATGTGCTGGGGGGATTTGGGGATTAAAAAAGGAGAAAAAAAAAAAAAGAAGATTGGCAATAGTTGTTAGCTCAGGTGCCAATCTTAAAAAAAAAAAAAAAAAAGGAAGTTCCTCAGGCTGAAAACAAGTGATCCACATGAAAAAACAAAGTGCACTGGGAAAGGTAATTATGTTATTATAAAAGAAGGTATATTTGCATATTTCTACACCTTTGTCCTAATTGATGTAAAAAGCAACTATGTAACACAATATGTATGTAATTGTATTTTGGGGCCTATAACATATAGAAATGTAATGTATTTGACAAGAGTAGCACAAAGGAGATGGGTGGGATCAAAGCTGTATTGGAGTAAACAAGTAACACTAGATGGTAAATCAAATCTGTGGGAAGAAAGGAAGAGAACAAGAAATAGTAAACAAGAAGGTTAATATGACAAACTCTATAAACATACACTTGCTCTCCTTTATACTCTCAACTACTTTAAAAGACATACAACCCAAATGTCTATAATCTGATGAATGGATAAATATAATGTGGTTTAGCCATACAATAAAATACTATTCCCTAATAAATATTAATGAACTATTGAAACATGCTATAACATGGATGAATCATGAAAACATTCTAAGTGAGAGAAGCCAGTGACAAAAAACATGTAAATCAAAAATTTATATAGAGAAAACTACTATCTTATAGTAAAAGGCAGACAGTGAAGCCTGATACCTTAGGGTTACTGTATATATTCAATAAGAACATGATTATTCTTCAACCTTGTTCTCAACACAAACACAGATGAAAAGAAGTTAATCTTGTTAATTTGCTATTTTTCTTCTTTAATCTGAGAGGTGACTCAATGATCACGAGGATTTACAGAGCTTGTTTTGCAGAAGAAAGAGAATGCCTTTAAGGAAGTTATGATCACCAGATAACCAGCCCCCAGCTGCCACTGACACCCAGAAGTATGATTGCCCAAGGGCTTAGCCGGAGTGAAAAGCAATTTCCCCATTTGTTTCTCCAAAACTCCTCCTCTTAAGCCCCTTAGCTTTATAAAGACCCCTGATTTCTTCTTTCCTTAAGGTGGATTTGAGAGAACCTATCCTCTCACCTTCTCATTTTGGCCAATTCATAAACTTTTCTCCATCTCCAAGCCCTGATGTCTCAGTGATTGGTTCATATTGCAGACAAACTTGAGATTAAGAGGTTCAGTATCAATAGTAATCAAGAAGGAATTTGTGTAATTATAGAAGAGATGTTTAACATCAGATGCATTGCTTTATATAATTTTGTAATTTAATGGAACCCAGAATACAATGCCTTCATAGAATAAAGATAATTATTCAGTATAAATACGTGCTGTCTTTTATGTTAGCCACAAGCATCTGTGGCTACTAAACACCTGAAATGTAGCTAGTCCAAGTGAAGTTGTGCTATAAACGTAAAGTACACACTGAAGTATTCCAAAATACTTAGTATGAAAAAAAAGAATGGAAAATATCTCATTAATAACATTCATACTGGTTTCATGTTTTCTTATTGAAATATAATTCACATAACACAAAATTCACCATTTTGAAGTGTATACATTCAGTAGATTTTATTATATTCACTTTGTTATGCAACCATCATGACTATCTAATTCCAGAATACTTTATCACCCCAAAAAGAGACCCCATACCTATTAGCAATTACTCCCCATCCCTTCACTTCCCATTCCCTGGCAATTACTAATCTACTTTCTGTCTCTATGGATATGCCTATTCTGGACATTTCACATAATGGAATACAGGGCCTTTTTTGTCTGGCTTCTTTTACTTAGGTTAATGTTTTCAAAGTTCATCCATGTTGTTGCACATACTATATTTATAGTCCCTTTTATGGCTGAACAATATTTCATGATTGGATATACCACATTTTGTTTATCCATTCATCAGTTGACAGACATTTGGTTGTTTTCACTATCAGCTATTATAAATAATGCTGCTACGAACATTTGTGTAAAAATTTTTGTGTGAACGATACATGTTGAAATGAGATATTCTAGGATATATGGGTTTAATAAAATGTTACAATTAATTTCACTTGTTTCTTTTTACTTTTTGTCATGTAGCTACTAGAATATTTAAAATACATGGCTTGCATTATTATATTTCTATGGGACAGCACTAATGCAGCAGCTAATAACAGCTTTAAAAGCTACCATTTATTATCACTTAGTGTGTGCCAGGAGACAAGCCAACCAGTAACACTATCTTACTTAATTCTTATAATTATCCTGCAAGGAAAGTATTATTAGCTATATTTTACAGATTGAAATTAGAGTTTAGAAAAGTATCTTTCCCTAGCTCGCACAGTCAATAAATGACAAAATTAATATTCATATCTAGATCTGTTTAGCTTTTCTAAAGTTATCATAATCACTAAAGCACATTTATATATATATATATACACACACACACACACACTTATATCTATACATACATACAATCTACCTTGAAATAACAGGCTTTGCTACCACAGTTAATCTTCCCAATCGCTCTTCAGAAAAATGTACAAATAAGATAGAAAAAACCCTGTGGATCCACTTCAAGGCCAGTGAACACTAAATTATTTCATACACTTAGTCAATAAAAATTCTAAATCCCTTTTACAAAGGCCTGAGGAACCTTTTAAGGCCAAACCTGACTATGTAACTCCCCAACTTAAAATCATTCAATAACTCTCCATCACCTTCAGGGCAAAATCTAAGCTCACTATCAATCTGATCCCTTCCTATATTTCAGCCATTAGCAATAGCAAAGTACATCACGCTACTGCTTTGGCTTTGTACACAGCGTAATCACTCTGCATAGGATGCTGAGTCCCAGTTCCTACACATTTTGCTTAGTGAGTTTCTATTTATCCTTTAAACTCTATTCAGACACTGCCTCCTTCCATAGTTTTTTTCTTGATCAAAAACACCCCATAATCCCCCTTCTTGCCCTTAAACATACATAATATTTTGCCTACTATATAATTTCTACTTCTTACATATAATCCTCTACAACAGTGTATCACATGCATCGTTGCACTTATTTTTATTAAAAAATAATTTATTTACTATAAGATTCTAGATGATCATAGTGTCTTATGATTTTGTATCCCCAAAATCTAACAAGTAGCCAGGTACTAAGTCACTTACTTACTTAATGCTTACTGTAGTTTTTTAATTTATCTGCAATAAAACAGCTGATAGCCTCGAGTTTCTTAAAGTATATTCCACAAAACACTGCTTCCAGAAGATTTTAATTAATGTTATATACATATAAACATATATTATTAGACGATTAAATTTAGGAAATGCTGAACTCAACAGATTCAACAGATTTTATTATACAGGACTTCTAAGAACCTTGGGTTGCCAACGTACATTGTGACTCTTTAAGGGGGATATACAGTATGCAAGTTTTCCCAAATCTGGCCAGAAATTTTTTGTTTTAAAAACTAACATTCATGGAAAATTTACTACGTTTATGCCAGGCACTGGACTCAGCACCATCCATGCATTATCTCATTTAATACATTAAAAAATCTAACAGGATGGCACTATTATCAACTCAATTTACACATTAGAAAACTAACCACTAAAGTTAGGTAATTTAAGTTGTCCAACATCACACAGTACATGTTGGAGCCCAGACTAGAATCCAAATCTGTCTGACTCAAATTAAGCTCTCCTAGAGCCTCCCTTTTTTGATAGGGCATCATACTACTGTTTTGAAGAAAATTCTTTGAGAACTCTGATCTTGTGTCCTATTTACTAACCTGAAATAACCAGTGTTTACAGTGGCCTAAAGGAAAAACAGAGGGAATGGGAGGTAGGAAGAACCTAAGCACCTTAGAATTGTCCACACAACAGCACACTTTCTAACTTTCTTTTCTAATTCTCCCTTAGTTGCCAGGAGAATCGTAAATACAATGCAACACTAGAAGGTTTGATGGGTAAAGAAAAGAGGTAAAACAGAAACAAATATCCAAGCAGATTTCTGATCTCAAATAGCAGAGCAAAAAACCTAGAAGTATCCAGTTAAAATTATTACTGTAGGAAAAAAAAATCAAGACTTCACTCCAAACTAAAATTCTATATTTAGAAAAAACCTGATAACTATAGAGTTTGAGGCACCAGTTTTTACAGACTAGATTTTTCTTAAATGCTGGCTTAGAGAAGTTTTTTCTTATTTTATTATACAGGTAAAACATCCTCCTTAGAAATGTAAGCTACTCATATAAAACCTCAGTTAACATTTTGGTATTCTTCTTTCTAGTCATTTTATTCAATGAGTCAGTGTCTAGGTTTATTCTGCAGTTATAATCACAGTATATCCTGCTTTATTTATTTAAATTAGAAGCATTTTCCCCATGTTGTTATTATTCCTCATCAAATTTTATTTTATACTTATAATATTTAATGTTTAAATTATATTTTGTTTACTTCAGTCATGCATAAATAGGCTGTTTCCAATTTTTCAGTGATCTTAATAATATTGCAATAAAAATCTCTAAAGCTCTCTTGTATTTAGGTTAGTATTTTTAGGATAAGCTCTTAAGATATGAGTTAAAAGGTTGTAAACAAATTTAAGGGACAAAAAGCACTTAGAAAGTCCCTGTTAGATTAAAACAATAAAAAGTAAGACAAAAAATTATATATACAAGATTACATAGAGTAGATTACTCTATGTAATACAATATCCAAAGGAAAGAAACATTCTAAAATGTGAAACTGATTATCTCCAGTGTTAAAATTTGGGGTGATTCATATTTTCTTATTTATGCCCGTCTGTACTTTTTTCCAAGTACTGTACAATTAATTCACATGCTTTATGCAAATTACTTATTTTTTTTAATAAAAAAAAATTCCCTTTTTTCCTCTGCAAAGAGTTTCTACTCTATTCAAGAAAGGACCAAAGAAAATAATGATGGTCAATGCTACCATATCACAATTAAAAACCAGGAGCAAGAAAAATTCCTTCAAAAGCCCTAAGCCAATCTTTGAGTTTTCTCATTCTCATTTTTCTCATTCTTCATCAGACCCGTGAATTTTTAGTGACATATCAACCAAAAAGGAAAGGAAAAGAAAAATAGAAGCATCCTCCTGGGAAGATGCTTCCTTCCAGCTCTATCTGCATACTCATTCCCCCTAGAATATTTTAAAACAAGTCTCTTTTCCCATTCTCCCTTTTCAACTGCTTATTTAAGTAAAACATTAACTTTCACATTCTCTTACCTAAATGAGATGAGCCCCAAAATGAACATCGTAACAGGCACATGCCAAATTACGGACTGTACCACTGGGAGTGAGGACTTGAATAAAAAGCACATTAAAAACCTAACCCAAGTTTATCTGCATTTCATCATTTCCCCAGCTGAACAGTAATGAAATGTCTTCTAAACCACCACTGGGAATACAAATCATAACTCGGTAGTATAGGTCACATACACCTTCCATTGCCTGTATGTTTTCTTTCTAAACTAAGTAACACCATCAGGAAGAAGTTTAATTTAGGTTACTCTTCCATTTAAACTAGAAGTCTTCTGACAGAGAAGGGTAAAGTGGGAACTAAGCTTAAAGTTTGTTAAAACAAATCAGAACCATGGAAGGATAGTAAAATAGTCAATTTTGGAGGAAATATTCAGAATGCACATGATTAGGTAAATAAGAAAGCTAAGAATTAATAAGAAACTAATAGCAAAGTGAATAAATCTAAGGGGTAATACTTAATAACTTTACTAAATATGTCAATGTTCCTAGATGGACTCTAATCACGAACAATGACGTGAAAAACCAGGGTATAATCCTAATAAAACTTTTACTTTACCTTTCTAATTTGCTGTAGAGTGCACATAATACATTATACTTCTTCAACAGTCTTGACATAGCATTATCAACTTTGGTACTGGTATCAATTTCTTTTAGTAAGTCAAAGAATTTATAGACACTGCAAAGGAAAAAAATAGAAAAAAGTGAATCAGTAACTTAAAGAATTCATTTTATTTCATTTTCAAAGCACAGACATTTCAATTCAAAATATTATTAACTCTACACCCAATCACTATTATATCCTTTGGAAGAAATTACTTTTTGCATTTTACTAGAATTTGAAGAGGAAAACATCATCTAGTCCTCAACCTACACCCCTATATCTATATGCCTACGTCCACTTCTATTTATTGTCAAGAATATGGAAAAAAAGAAGAGTTATGAAAGACGCATACATATGTATTTATTTCTACATCTATCTGTAAGTTTTTATAACCATAAGTTCCTATCCATTTATCCAATTCCAACACAAAACCACATGGTTCATTCTGGTGTTTCCCTTTCCATATTTACAACTCTTCTTTGACAGTGAGAAACCTGGAATCTGTTTATCTTTAATCTGTTTACTCATTTAATCAATCCCCTTGTATGTAACAACCTTCCATCTCCAAAGCTACTCATTCCCCAACATGGGCACTCTCCTCTCCTGCTTGCACTGACTCTCCAAACTAGCCTGCCCTCACCCTTCCAAATGGACACCTTCCTCACACTAGTAGGACTCCAACTTCCCACCCTAGACTGCCCTCACCTCACATGTGCCATGACTCCCTACACCAGCTACCTGCACATCCTGCTTGGTCTCTGACACTGCACACCAAGCAGCCCACATCAGCTTCCCCCCACCCCACCCCTATGTGGATGCCCTCCGCACTCCACTTTGGCTCTAACATCCCTCTCTGGTCCCGTGGCTTTCCCCCACCAGACATACATATATCTACTTCACCCCATCAACGGCTTAAGGACTGAATTGTAGAAGGGAAAAGGAAAACTGATTAAAAATTTTAAGTTGTTTAAATAATGACTAAATCATTCTTTACTGTTTTTTATAAAAATTAACCTATTTGAAATATCAATATATACATTTTTCACTACTGAAAAATAGGTGATTAAAGATAGCAATCATCAACTGCACCTCACACACTCATTTCTAATCAAGTTTGTCTAATGAATTTTTCCAAAGGAGCTAAGTGAACTAAAGGGTAGTCACTGGACCCACATATAGGCTGTCTAGGAACCAAAGAGTTATAGGTTTCCTTCCAAAAAATGGGCTGAACCACTCAAGACATTTGTCTCAAGAACTAGAAATATAAAAGCTTCAGATAATCAGTAGAGTGCACAGAACCAAAACAAAGGTTATTAAAAGTTCCTGAGATATAAAAGGGACTCGGGTAGCCACGACAAGCTATCTGGAAAAGCAAATAAATAAGGAATAGAAATGATATGGAGTAGATGATCAGGATGCTGACTATAAAAGAGAATCAGGCAAATGCACAGATACATCCAGAGAAAAAGAATCAATCTTACAATAGCATTTACTCAAGAACTACTCTCAGTTCCAGTTTTTATGAGATATATGGCAATACCTATCCATGGAGCATCATGAAAACTGCGAATTGTTACCACAAAGCCTTCTTTCTCTAGGGGTAACTTAAGCTTCTATAGAAAGAAAAAGAGAAAGAAGGAAGGTGAGAGGGAGAGAAGGGAGGGAAGAAAGGGAGGCAGGCAGGCAGATAGGCATAAAAAGCCATAATTAAGACACATAGATCTGTAGATAACTACATAGTCTAGAGCAGTGGTCCATGGATTGAAACTGGTCTGTGAACTGTTTGTGACCAGACCATAATTAAATAAATGCAAAAATTAAGAGAAAGCAGTTAAAAAGTTCTACGGTAATTTGACACAATTTTATGCCTGCTGAAAATAATAAAAACTTTGGTCTTGTGTTTAGTATGATTGTTTCATTTTTCTATTAATGAATTTATATTATAGTTTTTAAAAATATCAGTTTATGACACTCTGGAAATAAAAGAAACCAGTCCTTCACCAAAGCATGTTTAAGCAGCACTGGTCTGGATAACATTCCTGGATAGATATCAGAACACTGAGATGCTCTAAGAAAAAGTTTTACCAAATACATTATTATACTTATTGTAGGGAGACTATTTATGACATGCCCAACTTATAAATCAGCGTTGCTCTATGAATACTCAGGAAAGGAGTTTAGGAAAAGCTTTGCTGGGAAAATTCTTTCATCTTACAGATAAATGACATAATAGCCTTTCTCTATCAAATTTATTTAGCACTGCATGAAGAGCTATATAACTGTATTGCAGTCATCTATTTAATTTTTATCTTCCCTACTGGATTGAGTTTTTTGGGGTTATTTTTTTTTAATTTTATTTTTTTCCTTTTTCTCCCAAAGCCCCCTGGTACACAGTTGCATACTTTTTTTTTCAGTTGTGGGTCCTTCTAGTTGTGGCATGTGGGACGCCGCCTCAGCATGGCCTGATGAGCGGTGCCATGTCTGTGCCCAGGATCCGAACTGGCGAAACCCTGGGCCGCCGAAGCAGAGTGCACAAACTTAACCACTCGGCCACGGGGCTGGCCCCAAGGATTGAGTTTCTTGAGGTCAGAGACTATTTCTCACCTCTGCACCATTAGAACCTAACACAGTATCATGGTGCCTAACAGTTTTTTGTTTTTTTCCTTCCTTCTTTTGTGAGCGGAGATCATGTGGTGGGTAAGAGATCAAGATCTCATCAATACCTACAGTGTTTCAGGCCTTGATGCTATGAACTATATACCTCTCTATTATAATTTATTTAACTCTCATAATTCTATGTAGCTAATATCTTCATTTCACAGATGAGGAACCTAAGCTATCTACTCCAAGTCCTACAGCTTATAAAACAACAGAGCCCAGATTTAAACTCAGTCTAGCTTAACCCAAACATCCATATTCTTTCCAATCCTCTGAGGCCGCTAAAACATTTTCTGAATGAACAAATAAATTAATGTAGAAATTTACTTATATGTTTATATTACTTTTCAGCTTATAAAAACTATTTTGATTTGGTGATTTTATTTAATAAAGTTAAACTGTGAAATCTCTGAAGAGCAAACCAATTCTAATTCAATAGGTAAATATGAACATACAAGGCCCTTGTTTCCACATTTTACTTAGAGGTAGTAAGAAAAAGCGTTACCAAAAAATGCAACAATTTAATTTATCTTGTTTAAATAAAACACCAATTACGTTCAATTCCAGATGAGTTTATCCAAGAAGAAACATATACTACTATCTTTCTGGTAAAATTATTTACTGTTACAGTTCATAAATATGCTGCAAACGAAATGACTAAGTTCCAGAAGGCTTCTCAAGATAAAGTTCATGAGTTATTGGAAATAAATTACTAAACTCTTGTTATAAGGCATATGAGCTCAAAAACAAATATTAACTAAATAACTATTGGGGCCAAGTATTGTAATGAATACTTAACTGAATATATAATCTCATAAAGTATATAATGCACATATTTAAAAATCTTAAAATTTAATAAATTTTAACTAAATTCCTTTAAGATAGACTCACACTACCTTTATAAAGATTTTAATATATAATAAGTCTACTTTATAAGTCCTTGCCTTTTTTGTCCACTTTATCAACAGCTACAATTAAGAAGGTTACAGATAGTGAGAGACATGATGAAAATTTTTCCCAGGACACAACTATTACATTTTTAAGAAAGTACAGCATAAATACACTTTCATTAAGGTCTCCATGAGAAAACGACAGTTCAGTAGTTGACCTAAATCCTTTATGTTTTATATAATTTTAGCATTTCTCACTAATTCTCTGAAGTCTAGTGAGAATGTTCACAAGCAGTTTTCTTTAATGGCAGAGGTCCATACTGATGTAAGAAATTTTACCTGGTTTCTATGTTTTTCTGTAGCTCAGTAAAAGTGAAGGGCATCTCATCTAGGTCAACTGCTGCAATAAAGATACAGATTCCCCAAAGTTCCTTTTTCTTTTGCATATAACCTTCCTGGGAACAAAAAAAAAAAAATGGTTTAAATATTTCATTAAATCATTCACACACTGGGTACTGTGTTAAAATTGTATGTGATTTTTTTTCTTATTCAGCATAACAAAATAAATGTGCTTTTAAATCCTTATGATGACATACACTTGAGAGCATTTAATTCTACATTAATAACAAACACTTAAATTTTATATTGTAAGGCAAAAAAATTTCTAGGAAGATCAAAAAGTTAAATTACAACTTACTGTGGAAAACTTAGGGGTCAGTTCTTTGAAGTAAATATTTTCATTTTTCAATAATCCAATGTCATCAAAGTCAAGTTAAAAGATTTTATAGTCCGTAACATAAATTGTTTTTAAAAAAAAGCCCACTTTTTAAATTTATTATCCTCCTTCAGTCCTAATTCATTCATTCTTTTATGAGTCTATTGTTTCAAGCATTTTTTAACCTTGTGAAATTCATATCTTTCAGTGCCATATTTGCCTTCTTTGTGAAACGGAAATAATAATACACACCTTACTTTGTAAGAATTAAATGAGATTATATACAGAAAGACCTTAGCATAATGCCTGGCATATAATTAGTACTCAATGAGTGATGGCTTTCATTATCATTGGAATATTTTTTCATTATCATTAGAATACTTATTTTCCCTAAAAATATATATCACTGTCTAAAAATGTAAGTTTTGTATGTAAAATTTGGATTACATTAAATTGAAAACAAAAGAAATACCAAATTATCTGATATTCTGTTAAACAACTGGAACTACTTGCTTACTCTTCATTGGAGATTACGACAGAGCTGAAAAGTATGTGATGCAATTTTACATTGTTTTAAAATCTCAATTATATAAAAGCTTTCAGAAAAGAACTGTTCTGGGTTATCAAATTTTACAGATAATAAAAAGCTTATCACTGTCCAACTCTAAACTTTTCCTTACTTTTAGCTACTTGAGAAACAAATACTTTAAAACTTATATTACAGCTATATACCCACCAAAATGGCTAAAATTAAAAAGACTGACAATATCAAGGGTTGATGAGGATGTAAAGCAATGCAACACTCAAACATTGCTGGTGAAAATGTAAAATGGTACAACCATTTTGGAAGACTAGTTTGGCAAGTTTTGTTTTGCTTTGTATTTTGGTGAGGAAGATTTTCCCTGAGCTAACATCTGCGCCAGTCGTCCTCTATTTTGTATGTAGGACGCCACCACCACAGCATGGCTTGATGAGCTGTGTACAGGTCCACACCCAGGATCTGAACCAGTGAACCCCAGGCCGCCAAAGTAGGGTATGCAAACTTAACCACTACACCACCAGGCTGGCTCCTGGCAAGTTCTTACGAAGTTAAATATATACCTTCCATAACAGTTAGCAATTCCACTTCCAGATATTTACACCGAAGAGAAATGGAAACTTTGTACATGAATGTTAATAGCAGCTTCATTCCTAAAAACCAAAAACTAGAAACAATCCAATATCTACTAACAGATGAATAGATAAATTGTTGTGGTATAGCCATACAATGGAATGTTATTCAAAAATAAAAAGGAAAAGTATTAATAAATACAACATAGATAAATCTCAAAATTATTACACTGAGAAAAATATGCCAGTTACAAAAAGGTACATATTATGTGATTCCTTTCATATGAAATTCTAGAAAAGGCAAAACTAATCTTTAATGTCAGAAAAGTCAGTGGCTGCCTGGGGACAGGAGGGAGGTGTTGGGGAATGACTACAAATGAGGAGAGAATTTTCTGGAGTAATCAAAAATTTCTATATATTAATGGTGGTATTTACATGGTTGAACATGTTTGCCTAAACTTACTGAATTATTCACTTAAAACTGGTGATTTTAACATATGTAAACTATACCTCAACAAATTTGATTTCGAAACTGTATTACATACTTACTATTTCTGAAACTGAACATACAAAGTATACATTGCTTGAGTGTTATAATGACTAAGTATTAAGTACATTCTATTCTAATAAAACGAATGAACATCAACTTTTGTATATGTGTTTATACTAATATGGTCAATTTCTCAGGAACTACTAAGATGTAAAAAAAGGTGGTTTGTCTCTATAATAAATAACCCCAACTACCATGCTTTGTGAATTCTTATGCTTACTTACTTCTCATCATGTTTTTGGTTTGCTTCTTTGCTCTCAGGCTATCCCTGTCGAACCTAATTGCTCTCAATGTGTCTGCTTTCAGCAACTCAAGTCTTTTTTTTTTTTTTCCTACTCTTTTAAAGGTTGGGAAATGAAGTAACTAAAGTTGTTAAAACTGAGTACATTGTTTACTCATTTTTTAAAACAGCAAACTTTATTAGGACATAGCCAACATAATTCAACACAAGTTCATTTGAAATGATAAAATTCCTAAATGAAACATTACATAAATAGTTTCTGATTTTTAAGGACCTGAGAAACTTTCCTAAGAGCAAAATGTGTTCTTTATTTCAGATGATTTATAAAGCCTGTTGTTATTGTTGTTGTTCTAGCTGCATTCCAATTAACTCTATATTTAGATAAAGTGGTGGTTCTTCTTCCTACATGTTTATCTATGGAAGAAAAATAAACGTTTCTTCTAAATTTGACTATTAAATATTAAATATTTTAGTCATCTATATTTGATTTTGTTCTTCAGGGGAAACTAGATTACAGATGAGACCAATGTTACAAAACTGGATGATTCATTCACATGCAAATATTTTTGTGTATCTATGCAAAGGAAATGATGAATTCCAACTAGAAGAGTCCTAGCAGTAGAATTTCTAATTAAAGTATTTAAGATTATATATATATATATTTATATGAAAAGGGCTTGCATTTTAGTTGTAATGAATAATATCCCATTTGGTCTCATCTTATACCTGGATGCCACCAAGATTTGCTAGAGGGAAAAAATTTACAAAGCCATGAAGGTTACAATCAACTACAAAATTCTACTCTATAAGCATTTTGCTCGCTTTTTAAAACAGCAGATTTTATTAGGACACAGACAAGACAATTTAACACAAAGTCATTTGATATGATAAACGCCTAAATGAAAAAAATCAGTCTAACCACCAAATTTAATATTATTTAAAAACCATACCTTTATTTTCATATACGTTTCTTTGTATCTTCCAGTTTGTTTTTATCTTCCAAAATTTGAGATCTCTAGTAATTTTTCAAGAAATATTCACTATGCAACTGCCATGGTTATGACTTCAGGGATACGGCAGTAAAAAGAGAAACAAAAACAAATTCCCTGTCTTCCTGGGACTTACACTCTTATTATTTATGTTAAGAACATGGATTTTGGTGTCAAACATTCAAGAGTTTGAATATATATTCTAGTTGTGTATCTGTGGGCAACTTGCTTAAGTCTAATTAAACCTCAGTTTCTACTAAAATAGGATGACAACAATGTCCAAGCACAGAGTCATCATGAAAATTAACAGTGAGAATGCTCTTAAGTAATCAGCATGGTGCCTGGCATTGTACGCAATGAATCAGAGTTAACTAGCAGCAGCAGCATTACTATTATCAGGGAATGTAGCACTCATTCCACTACACCACATCAGTCTCAACACTATCCATCATCTGACCTTTTCCATACCATAAATATCTATCCTGGGGAATAATGGAATTTTGTGTTTTTGTTTTCGTTTTTTAAGAAATAGGGTTTACTGACCCCCCGACCCGCGCCCCCGGGAAGTTGACATATTTTCAGTTCTTCTTCCCGAATGTCATACAAATGAAATCATACAGTCTGTAGCCTTTTTCATCTGGCTTCTTCCACTTAGCATAATACTTCTGAGGGCTCATCCATATTGTTGTAACTATTAGTATTTATTCTTTTTAATTGTTGAGTAACATTTCACTGTATGAATATGCCACAATTTGTTTATCCATGCCAAGAGTTGAATACAATGTTATGAATAAGGCTACTAACCCCAGCCCTAACTATCCAACTACATGTCTTTAAGCGGATGTAAGTTTTCATTTTTCTTAGACAAATACCAAGTTGGGGAATGGCTAACTTCTATGTTAAATGTAAATGTAAATTTACAAGAAACTAACAAACTGTTTTCCAATATAGCTGTACCATTTTGCATTCCTACAAGCAATGAATAAGAGTTCCAGTTGCTTCAGATCCTCACCAGCACTTAGTTTTTGTTTGTTTTTTGCCATTCTAGCAGGTGTGTGGTGGTGCATTTTCCCAAGGACTAATGACACTGAGTATTTTTTCAAATCTTACTTAACATCCACATTTCTTATTTAGTGAAGAGTCTTTTCAAATCTTTTTGCCAATTTTCTATTCAGTTATTTGTCTTATTGAACAGTAAGTTATTTACACATTCTGGATTCAAATCTTTAACAGATACGTGTTTTGTAAAAATTTTCACCCAGGCTGGGGCTTATTATTTTCTTGAATGGTATATTTCAAAGAGTATAAGTTTTTAATTTTGATGAAGCTGAATTTATTAATTTTTTCTTTTAGTTCTTTTCAATAGTATTCTCTTCAATACTATTCTTTTATAGATAGAAGAATACTATTCTTCTATTCTTTTCGATAGTATTACCTATGAAATCTTTGCCTAACCCAAGATCACAAAGATTTTCTCCTATATCATCTTCTACAAGTTTACGTCCATGATTCATTTGAGGTAATTTTTATAAATGGTGCAAGGTAAAGACTGAAGTTTATTTTTTGTATGTGGATGTCCAATTGCTCCAGCATCATTTATTGAGAGAAATATCCTTCCTCCACTGAATTACCTTTGCACTTCTGTGTGTATAAACTAACTATATATGTGTGGACTCTATTTCTGGATTCTCTGTTCTGTTCCATTGACTTACTTGTCTTTCTTTTCACCAATACTACAACATCTTGATTCCTGTAGCTTTACGTGTTTTATTCTTTTTTAGTCCAGTTTGATTCAAGATTTTTCGATCTGAAAAGGTCATCTGATTTACCTCTCACTGTGCAGATTAAGAAATTAAAAACTAGAGTTGAGACTTGTTCAACACAGCCAGTCAACACCACAGACCTAAAACCCAAGTTTCCTAACACTCAATTTAGTATTGTTACATTTCTTTAAGAATATTTCCTTATTAAATTTCTGCATTGATGTTCCTAACATTTTCACTACTATAATCCTTACTCTCATCACCCCACCAAGAGTTCTGTACTCTTAACTATTTTACTATTATGTACTCTTTATTTTCTATTTTATTGAGAAGATTAAAGAATCACAATACCTAAAGCCTCAACATTCTTCTCCACATCAAATAATTTCTAATTCCCGTATCTTCCAGTCTTCCTTAAAATGTCTCTGCATCTTCATTTATAAGTTGTTCTTCTCTTCTGATTTTGACAAATGGACATTTTCCTCCACTCTCAAATTAACAACTCTAATCTGCCCCCTACCTCCCACTTCAGATCACATTGCCTCTCATCTCCTTCAAGACCTAGTTTATTAATTCCTCCCCCTGTCTTTTATAATTTCTCTAACAGTTTTCTAAGAGCTCCTTCCCCTTTGCTCACAAATAAGTGTCTATCACCTTAAGAAAATAATAATAACCTATCCCTCTATCCTTGGACCTTATCAAGCTACTGTCCTCACCACACATACAAACCTCTCACTGTTCTCACTATTCACACACACACTCCCCATACACACTCTCACATTATACACATACTGCATCCACTGGACACATACGCTCACTATACAAGCACTATTCTACTGAGGCTCTTCTCTAAGTCTTCAAAGATCCCTCTTTTTCTAAATTGAATGGCCGTTTTTTGGTTTCATTCACAAAGATCTCTATGCAGTATCTGAAGCTGTGGTAACGGAACTTTTTTCCTTACCTTTTAAAATACTCTAACATCCTCACTCTCTTTTCTTTCTCTCTCACGACTTTTTCATTTTTTCCTAACTCCAAGGACTTTTTCCACCACCCTCTGTTTTCCTCAGCAATCTCATCCACTTCTATAACACCCTCATCACTACCGTACAGAGGATTCACATAGCTCATCCTGCTTTCCAGCCCCGACTGCTCTCTTGAGATTCAGGCCTTATTTTCCAAAGGCAATGTACAATGTAACATCTGTAACTGATGTGTTTTCTTGAAAATTCAGACAAGTCTTATGAAAAGGGCTCAGAACAGCAGCTTAAAAATTAATACAGAAGAAAAGTATTATCCAGCCAATCACCAAAAAGAAATAAAACATAAAGAAAAAAAAATGGGCATAAGACAAGAATAAGCATTTTGCAAAAGTAGTACTTTCCAACAAACATATTTTGAAAATACTGAAACTCAGAACAGTGTCAACTGAAGGACATTTTATTAATACGCATCAAGATCCTCAAGAGTTTGATTTTATATCTAATAGTTATCCAATAAAAATAACTGGAGAGCTGAGTCAAGATTTAGTGTAATACATGTTCAAACAATTATTTATAATAGCAAAAATAGTGGGAAAAGCCTAAATATCTTAAAATGGAATGGTTAAATAAATTATGATAGAGTTATATCATGGAATAATACAAAACCTTTAAAGCATTTCAAAGATTATAAGGAAATGGGAAAATAACAAAGATACCTTAAGAGAAAAAACTACCAGAATGCAAAATTCTGTGTATATTTTGATTCTAATTTTGTGAAAAATTTTTAAAAAGGAAAGGCAAAAATATACAAAAATGTTAATTATTATCTCTAGGTGGTAGGATTACAAATGGTTTTCATTTTCTTCATTAATCCCAGATTTTCTAATTACCTACAGTTATAAAATAGGGGGAAAGGTAACTCAATAAAAAGTACTAAATTTATATAAAGCAGGAGAGAGAAAAATTATGAATACTATTTATAAAAATCTTTAAAATATTAAAAATAAAACTTTAATTACATATACTACCATTTAAATCAAAATCTACAATCAAAACTTGAAAAGGCTACCTATTAAGCTATATTTAGTTTAGTTCACTTGAACCACCTTAATGATAATCCCTAATTAGTAATGACCTGTACTTGCTTTTTTACAACACACTAACTTATAAAAGAGCTCCACCAAGTGGTGACATAAATCATCTTGAAAACATCAGAAAAGTAGGTTATCTTACTATTCATGGTATCATAACTAATATAAATTTAAATTACGATTTTAAAATACTATTTTCTCAAATCTTCCATTTTAAAATATTAGCCACGACCAAGATGAAAATAAGCCATAAGAAATATGCTCTGCATCTCAGGGTGAAAAGGATACACATCCTTATACTTGATTCATGAGACTAATGACTGATCAGCTATAATAAGGTTACAAGTTACATGGATTACAGGAATGTATTAGAGAAATAGAGGGGATAACAGCTGCATTTATCTTCTTTATGTATACTCTTGGATTTCCTCCTCACTGAGGTTGTACGTAGGAACAAAAGGAATAACATGCTAATATGCCAGAAAATCCCCTGTCACTTGTATAATACTAGCTGACAGCAGTTAGTATTAAGGACATACTCTCATGTGCTCAGAAGAAGTAAAAGGCAAGAGTGGCACAGCCAAGAAGTGGATTGCTCCATAAAAACCGAAGAGTAGGGAACATTTGCCAACCCATTCTGTGAAAAGCCAGTACTACCCAAATACTAAAATTAGACAGATATTACAAGGAAAGAAAACTAGATACTAAAATCTCTTATGAATATATGCATAAAAATCTTCAACAAAGTACTAGCATACCAAATCCACCAACATATAAAAAGGATTATACACCATGACCAAGTGAGACTTATCCTAGAAATGCAATGTTGGTTTAAGATCTGAAAATCAATTAATGTAATACACAGTATTAGTAAGGGGGAAAAACTTGATTTTATCAATAGAAGCCAAAAAAATTTGACAAAATCCAAAACCATTTAACAAAGCACAATATAAAATAGGAATAAAAGGAAACTTCCTCAACCTGATAAAAGGGATCTATAAACAGTCCACATTTAACATCACATCTAATGGTAAAAGACAGAATGTTCTCCCCCTAAGATCAAGAAAAAGACAACAACGTCACCTCCTGCTATCCTGTTCACCAATGTTTTGGAGGTTCTAGCCAGGGCAGTAGGGAGAAATAAATAAATAAAAGGCAACAAGACTATAAAGGAAGAAGCAAAACTCTCTCTTTGCAGACAAGATGATCTGTATACAGAAAATCATAAGGAACAGACTAAAAAACTATTTGAATAAATGAATTTAGCAAGGTTGCAGGGTACAAAATCAACATACAAAAGTCAATTGCATTTCTGTGCACCAGCAATGAATAAACCAACAATGAAATTAAGAAAATTCCGTTTATAATAGCATCAACAAAAACAAAAAACTTAGGAATAGTTTATTTTTAAGTGTAAGACTTGTACTCTAAAAACTAAAAATACTATTGAAAGAAATTAAAGAAGATCAAACACATGGAAGGACATTTTGTGCTCATGCATCTGAAGACTTAATATTGTTAAGATGGCAATACTCCCCAAATTAATCTACAGATTCAACATAATCCCAATTGAAATCCCAACTGCCTTTCTAACAGAAATTGACAAATTGATCCTAAATTTCATATGAAGAGAGGATTCTTGGAAGATGGTGGAGTAGGAAGCACCAGAAATCTGTCTCCCCACCTAGACAACACTGAACTGGCAGAATCTGTCTGATGTAACTATTGTGGAACTATGGAGTCCATTAAAGACCTACAACTTCCAGGGGAAGGCATGGTCAGCAAATTATAGTTAATTCCCATTAATTTCAGCTGTTAGCAGAGTAGCAGCGACCCATGCCAACCCTTAGCCCTGTGGCAGGCAGTTGTGCACATGATCCTGGAACAGCTGGCACACAGTCTACAGGAGCCAGGTTGAGAAAAAAGGACCCTGTCTTCCAAATTTCAGAGATCTGTGCTGATTGCTGCTTCCAATCATAGAAGTGCAAACAAAGAGGTGGGGATTATTATTGTTGCACCTCCCCCTCACTGTTGCAAGCCCCATCCCCTCTGGCTGAAGTGACTTGCAAGAGATTTAAAGAGTCTGCACCTTTCCCCCACTCTTCATTTTTCTCTTTTTCTCCTTTTGGGAGCCAGACATGGACAACTGGGACATTCAAAAGCAACCGCATATATGAAGGAAATAAAGTCACAGTGCACGCCCAAGGGAAGGCACAGGCTCAAAAAAGACCTGAAAATACCTTAAGTTTATACCTCAGGCTAATCCCCAACAGAGACGTAGTCTACAACAACAAACACACACACACACACAAATAAATAAAAAACAAAAAACAAACAGCAGCAAACCCTAGGGAAGGGGGAGAATTTGATTTCCAGACTTACCAGATTATCAGATTCAAATGTCCAGTTTTCAACCAAAAAAAACCCACAAAACATACAAAAAAACAGGAAAGTATGGCTCATTCAAAGGGAAAAAATAGACCAATAGAAACTGTCCCTGAAAAAGAATTGATGGCAGATGTACTAAATGAAGACTTTAAAACAACTGTTTTACAGATTTTCAAAGAACTAAAGGAAGACATGGAGAAAATCAAGAAAATGATGTATAGACAAAATGGAAATATCAATAAAAACCTAAAAAAGAAACCAAAAGACATTCTGGAGCTGAAAAGTATAATAACTAAAACAAAAAATTCACTAGAGAGATTCAAAGGCAGATTTGAACAGGCAAAAGAAACAAACAGCAAACTTGATAATATGACTATGGAAAGAATAAAGTCTAAAAAACAGAAAGAAAAAATTGAAGAAAAGGGAACAGAGAATAAGGGACCTGTAGGACATCATCAAGTGGAACAACATATGCATTACACAAGTTCCAGAAGAAGAAAGAGACAAAAGGGCAGAGAGAATATTTTAAAAAATAATGGCCAAAAGTTTTCCAAAATGTAATGAAAGACATGAATATAAACATCCAAGAAGCTCAACACACTCCAAGTAGGATGAACTCAAAGAGACCCATACCAAGACATATTACAATCAAGCTGTCAAAAGCCAAAGCCAGGGCAGGCTCGGTGGCACCGCAATTAAGCGCACACATTCCGCTTCAGCGGCCTGGGGTTCATCGGTTTGAATCCCAGGTGCGGGCAAGGCATCGCTTGGCAAGCTATGCTGTGGAAGGCGTCCCATATAAAAAGTAGAGGAAGATGGGCATGGATGTTAGCTCAGGGCCAGTCTTCCTCAGCAAAAAGAGGATTGGCAGCACATGTTAGCTCAGGGCTAATCTTCCTCCAATAAATAAATAAAAATAATCAGCTTAAAAAAAAAAAAAAAAAGCCAAAGCCAAAGGGAGAATTTTGAAATCAGCAAGAAAGAAGCAACTCATCACATACAAGGGATCTTCAATAAGATTATCAGCAGATTTTTCATCAGAAACTCTGAAGGCCAGAAGGCAGCAGACTGATATTTCAAAGTGCTAAAAGAAAAAAACTGTTAGCCAAGACTGCTATATCTAGCAGAACTGTTCTTCAGAAGTAAAGGAGAAATGAAGACATTCCCAAACAAACAAAGCTTAGGGAGTTCATTACCACTAGACATACCCCATAAGCAATGCTAAAGGGAGTACTGCAAGTTGAAATGAAAGGACAAAAGTCAGTAACTCAAAGCCATATGAAAAAATTAATATCTCAATAAAGGTAAATACATGGGCAATTATAAAAGTTATTATTGTTAATGGTGTGTAGCCCCACTTTCTGTTTCCTACATAATTTAAAAGATTAATGCATTAAAAAAATTATTGTTTTGGACTCACACTGTATAAAAATGTAATTTTTGTGAAATTAACAACTGAAAAGGGTAGAGATGGAGCTATTGCCCCATGGTGACTACAAAGAAAACAGTTAAAGAAAATACACAAAAGGAAACGAAAAAGGAATCTAAACATTTCACTATAAAAAGCCAATTAAACACAAAAGAAATGGTGAAAAGAGAAAATCAACAGAGAAAACCCAATGAAACCCAAAGTTGCTTCTTCAAAAAGATCAAGAAGATAGAAAACTCTCTAATCACATTAACAAAAAAAAAGAAAGAGGGGCCAGCCCAGTGAGGCAGCGGTTAAGTGCACACGTTCCACTTCTCGGCGGCCCGGGGTTCACCAGTTTGGATCCTGGTGCAGACATGGCACCGCTTGGCACACCATGCTGTGGTAGGCATCCCACATATAAAGTAGAGGAAGATGGGCATGATGTTAGCTCAGGGCCAGTCTTCCTCAGCAAAAAGAGGACTGGCAGTAGTTAGCTCAGGGCTAATCTTCCTCAAAAAAATAAAAGAAAGAAAAGGACAAATTATTCACATCAGAAACAAAAGAGAGGAATCACTACAGAGCTCACAGAAATAAAAAGGATAATAAAAGAATATTATCAGCAATTCTGTGTCCACAAATTTGAAAACTTACATGAAAAGGGCCAATTGCTTGAATCGCGCAATCTGCCAAAACTCACACAAGAAATAGACAATCTGAATAGACCTATGATCTATTAAAGAAATTGAATCAATAATTAATAACCTTCCAAAATAAAAGTACCAGGCACAGATGGGTTTACTGTGAATTCTAACCAACATTTAAGAAAGAAATTATACCAATTCTCTACAATCTCTTCCAGAGACAAATACTTTCTAACTCATTCTACTAGGCAAGCATTACCAAAATACCAAATCCAGACAAAGACATTACAAGAAAAAAAAAAACTACAAACCGGTAGCTATCCTAAACATAGTTATAAAAATCTTTAACAGGGGCTGGCCCAGTGGCACAGTGGTTAAGTGTGCGTGCTCCGCTTCAGCAGCCTGGGGTTCACGAGTTCAGATCCCAGGCATGGACCTACACACTGCTCGTTAAGCCATGCTGTGGTAGTGTCCCACATACAAAAAAAGAGGAAGATGGGCACAGGTGTTAGCTCAGCAACAATCCTCCTCAAGCAAAAAGAGAAAGATTGGCAGAAGACATTAGCTCAGGGTCAATCTTCCTCACTAAAAAAAGACAAAATAATTAACAAAATATTAGCAAATTGAATGCAACAACATATTAAAAACTTATATACCAAGACCAAGTGTGATTTATCCCATGTATGCAACATTCAAAAACCAACTAACATAATCTATCACATCAATAGGCTGAAGAAGAAAAATATGATCATATTAATAGATGCAGAAAAAGCATTTCACAAAATCCAACACCATTCACCATAAAAACTCTTAGTAAACTATGAAGAGGGGAAATTCCTCAATTTGACAAAGAATATCTACAAACAACCTACAGCTAACATTATACTTAACGATGAGAAACTAGAAGCTTTTCCATTAAAGATGAGGAGTAAGGCAAGCATGTTGCCTCTTACCACTCCTTTCAACATTATACTGGAAGTCTTAGACAATGCAATAAGGAAAAGAAATAAAAGGTACACAGATTGGGAAGGAAAAAATAAAAGTCTTTGTTTGCAAATTATATGATTGTCTACTTAGAAAATCTGAAAGAACTGACAGAAAACTTACGGAAGCCATAAGTGATTACAATAAGGTTGCAGGATACAAGGTTAGTATACATAAGTCCAACACTTTCCTATACACCAACAGTGAACAAGTGGAATTTGAAATAAAAAAATACAATGCCATTCAAATTAGCACACAAAAAGTGAGATACTTAGACATGAATCTAACAAAATATATAAAAGATCTATATGAGGAAAACTACAAAACTCTGATGAATGAAATCAAAGAAGAACTAAATAAATGGAGAGAGATTCCATGTTCACGAATAGGAAGACTCAGTATTGTCAAGATGTCAGTTCCTCCCAACTCGATCTACAAATTTGACACAATTTCAATCAAAATCCCAGCAAGTTGTTCCATGAATATCAACACACTGATTCTAAAGTTTATATAGAGAAGCAAAAGATCCCAAATAGCCAATACAATATTGAAGGAGAAGGACAAAGTCAGAAGATTTACAATAAAGCTACAGTAATCAAGACAGTGTGATAGCAGTAAAAGAATAAACAGATCAGTGGAACATATGAAGAGCCCAGAAATAGGCCTACACAAATACAGTCAACTGATCTTTGACAAAAGAGCAAAGGTAATACAAATTTAAAAAGACGTATTTTTCAACAAATAGTACTAGAACTGGATATCCACATACTAAAAAAAAAAAAAAAATGAATCTAGACACAGACCTTACACCCTTCACAAAAATTACCTCAAAATAGATCACAGCCCTAAACGTGAATATATATACACACACACAATATATATACAATTATTCATTTATAGTTTATATGTGAACCTAAAACTGCTCAAAAAAACAAAGTCTATTAAAAAATAACTTTTTTCTCTTTTTTTTTGAGGAAGATTAGCCCTGAGCTAACATCTGCCGCCAATCCTCCACTTTTTGCTGAGGAAGGCTAGCCCTGAGCTAATATTTGTGCCCATCTTCCTCTGTTTTATATGTGGTACGCCTACCACAGCATGGCTTGTCAAGTGATGCCATGTGCACATCTGGGATCCGAACTGACGAACCCCGGGCCGCCGAAGCAGAACGTGCGTACTTAACTGCTGCACCACCAGGCTGGCCCCCAAAAATAACTTTTTAAAAAGGGAAAAAAGGTCCTTCCCACAAATTTAACACCTTAGATGAAATAAAGAAACTCTATGTAAGACACAAGCTACTAATGTACACTCAAGAAGAAAGAGATAACCTACATAATCCTATATGTATTATAAAAATTGAATATAAAGTTTAAATTTTCCCAAAAGAAGAAAACTCCAGGCACAGATAACTTCACTAGTGAATTCTATCAAAGGAACATTTTATGTTAACAAAGACAGAACACAGGATAAGGCATAAAACAAATCTCAGTAAATTTAAAAGGACTGAAAAAAAATCTAATACAAAGTCTTTACCTACATCTTTTTTGAGTAATGTATGTCTATCTGCATTGGCAGTAATTATTCTAAAAACAAATCTAAGAGTTAATTGAAGTCTCCTTAATATTTAACTGAGAGAATACTAATCCACAACATCCAAGACCATCAACAAATCCAAGTAGGCAGGACTCAAAGTGATCTACACCCAGACACACCACAGTAAAAATGTTGAAAAACAAAGATAAAGAGAAAATCTTGAAAGTATCAAGAGAAAAAAGACTTATCAATACAAGAGAGGTCACAATAAGATTAACAGCTGATGTTTCATTAGAAAACACTGACTCCAGAAGGCACTGGAATGACACATTCAGAGTGCTAAAAGAATAAAACTAAGAATCCCATATCCAGTAAAGCTAGCTTTCAAAAATAAAGGCAAAATAAAGTTATTCCCAGATCAACAAAAACTGAGCGAACTGCTACCAAACCTGCCTTCTAAGAAATACAAGGAGAACAGAAGTTCTACAGGCTAAAAGGAAGTGACTACAGACAGTAATTCAAATCCACACAGAAAAAAAAATAATGTTGGGGCCGGCCTGGTGGTATAGTGGTTCAGTTAGTATGCTCCAATTCAGTGGCCTGGAGCTCATGGGTCCAGATACCAGGCACAGATCTACACACTGCTCATCAAGCCAAGCTGTGGCAGTGTCCCACACAACAAACAGAGGAGGACTGGCACAGATGCTAGCTCAGCAACAATCTTCCTCAAGCAAAAAGAGGAAGATTGGCAAAAGTTAGCTGAGGGCCAATCTTCCTCACAAAAAATAATAATAATAATAATAATAATGTTGGTAAAGGTAATTATGTAGGTAATGATAAAAAACAGTATAGCTGCATAGTTCTTTCTCTTTCCTTTCTTAACTGATTTAAAAAGCAACTGCATTTTTTAAAAATTATATAATTGTATTGGTGGGCCTATAACAGATTTATGTAGTCAAGTTGACAATAACAACATGAAGGCGATAAGAATGAAGCTACACTGCAGTAAGCAAATCATACTGGATGGTACCTGGAATCCACAGGAAAAAAAAAAAAGAAGAGAATCAGAAATGGTAAATTTTTTTTAAAAGTTAACATATAAATTTTGAAAAAATCTCTATAAATATACCTAGGCTCTCCTTACTTCTCTTATATTCTTGGGTTTGTAAAATATATAAACATAACATGTAAAAAAAAATAGCACAAAAAAGGAAGAAGGGAATGGAGTCATACAGCAGTAAAAGTTTCTATATCTTATTAGAATTAAATCAGTATAAATATGAAAAGTTAAGATGTATATTGTAAGCCCTAGAGCAACTACTAAGAAAATATCTCCAAAAATATTAAAAGTATTTAACTGAGGATTTCTGCTTCAACTTATGATGGAGTAACAGGGGCCAGATTTACTGTTCTATCTGAAACAAACGAATAAAAAACAAAAAAAATGTATGAGATGACAACTCAAGACATTAGAGATTAGGCAAGAAAGGAGAGATCCCTAAATGTCATGGAACATACAAAGTGAGCCCTATGAATGTTCAACTAACTTCCTGGAGAAAATTCCAGGCAGCAGCGCAAGGAGGGGAAAACCAGGGAGAGCTCAACCGCCTCCCTAAATTGGCTAGACAGAACTAAGAGCCCAGGGAAGTCAAAGCAGCTAGAATCTGCAGGGCACAGTACCAAAGAGAAGAGAGCTACACAGAGAAAGAATTCCAGAAATCTGCAGAGGACTCTCCTCAATTAGCACATGCAGGCGAGGAACAATTATTTATGGCTCATACAGGCTGGGAATAGTGCCTATTCCCAACAGTCAAAGGAGAAAAACTCATGACAATACAGAGGGTATACATTAAAGGGAAGGGTCTTACCTCAATAGTGAAGATTTAACGCTAGACAAGTGGTCACCAACCAGGGATGATTTTGCATCCCAGTGGACATATGGCAATGAGTAGGGACAATCTTGGTTTTCAAAACTGAGCAGGGTGTACTATTGGCATCTAGTAGGTTCAGGACAGGGATGATGCCTCTAAACATTCTGTAACGCACAAGATAGCACCTACAACGAAGAATTATTCAGCTCAAAATGTCAATACTGGCAAAGCTGAGAGTCCCTGGCCCAGATTAAACCCATCTCTAGTGCCATCTAATAAACCTTAAAAGTAAAACCTGAAAGGATCAATCTGTTTCCAACAAACTTGGTCCAATCCCAAAACAAAACTCAAGAATATTTATGGGAATACAAAAATATCCAATATACAACAAGGTAAAATTTACAATGTCTGGCAGCTAAAAAAAAAAAAAGAAAAGAAAATTACCAGATACACAAAGAAGAAGGAAAATAACCATAATAAGGAGAATAATCAGTCAACCAAAAATTTACAACTCAGATATAGAATTATTAGATAAGGACATTAAAATAGTTATTATAACTGCACCCCCATGTTCAAGAAGCTAGTGCAAGGGTCAGCAAACTAAGTCAAATCCAGCCTGCCCCTGTTTTTGTAAACAAAGTTTTACTTGAACACAGCCACACTTATTCATTTACATTTTGCTGACGACTGTTTTCAGGCTACAATGGCAGAGCTGCAAAGCCTAAAATATTTATTATCTGACCCTTTATAGAAAAAATTTCCAACCCCTGAGCTAGAACAAAGATTGAACATGTTAAGCAGAGATATGGAATGTATTTTAAAAACCCCTAAATTGAACTTCTAGAGATGAAAACTCAAAAAAGCTGAGATGCACAGTACACTGAATGAGATTAAGGGCAAATTAGGTTATTGCAAAAGAAAAGAGAGGTGAATTTAAAGAAAAACCCAAAGGAATTATCCAGAATGAAATGCACAGCAAAGGAAACTGGGGGCAAAAAAAACTGAACAGAGGACCAATGAGCTGCAGGAAAACATCAAGTAGCTAAATATATGTATAACTGGAGATCCTGAAGGACAGAAGAGAAAGGAAAGGGGCCAAAAAAGCATTTTTTGAAGAGATAATGGCTGAAATTTTTCCAAATTTGATGAAACCTGAAAACTCACAGATTCAAGAAGTACAATGAACTCCAAGCATGAAAATCTTAAAAACTACACCAAGAAACATCATGATCAAATTGATTAAACTCACTAGTGAGAAAAAGATCATAAAATATGACATATTATATACAGAGGAACAAAGAAAAAGATGGCAGTAAATTTCTCTTAGGAAATAATGCAAGCTAGAACATGGCAGAAAACATCTTTAAAACACCGGGGGGAAAAAAGTCAAGCTAGAATTCTTTAACCAGTGAAAATACCTTTCAAAAACTAAGGCAAAATTAAGAACTTTTTCAGACATACAAATGCTGACAGAAATCGTCAGACCTGCACTGTTAAAAATGTTAAGGAAAATCCTTTACACAGAAGGAAAATGATCCAGATAGAAATATGGATCTACATAAAAGAATTAGGAGCAGTGGAAATGGTAGCTACATGGCTAAATGTAAAGACTTTTTTTCTTATTATTTAAATTTCTTTTTAAAATAATTGACTGCTTAAAGCAAAAATAATAACAATGTATTATGGGGTTTATATCACATGTAAAACTAAAATGTACAGCAAGAGAACAAAGGCTAAGAGGGAAGAAGTGGAAGTATACTGACATAAGGTTTTTATACCATACATGAAGCAGTATAACATCATTTGAAAGTTAACTGTGAAAGTTTAAAATGTGTAGCATAAATCCTGAAACAATGACTAAAATAACACAATGAAGGGTTATAACTAATAAGCCAACAAATGAGAAAAATAAATCATAAAAAAATAGTCAATCCAAACAAAGGCAGAAAAAGAGGGAAAAGGAACAAAGAAAAGATGAGACAAATAGAAACAAATAGCAAGATGGTAGATTTAAACCCAGCTATTTCAATAATCACATTAAATGTCAACAGTCTAAAAATTTCTATTAAAAGGCAAAGACTGACCCAATTATATGCTACCTAAAAGAAACTATTTTAAATATAAGACATATGAGAAAAAGTAAATTTAAGAGCAAAGAACATTATGAGGGATAAAGAGGATCATTTCATCATACATTACATTAATAATGTATGATACACAAAATATATGTTAATAACAAAGTATATTAAAACTATAGTAAGGTATAAGATACAATAAAGGAACATTATGAACAATTTTATGTCAATAAATTCAATAAATTAGATGAAATGGACAAATTCCTTGAAAAACATAAACTATCAAAGTTCACTAAAAAAGAAATAGACAAACCAGAATTGCCCATATCTATTAAACAAATTGCATTTGTACTTAAAAACTCTCCCACAAAGAAAATTCCAGGTCCGTATGGCTTTGCCAAATATTTAAGGAAGAAATAATACCAGTTTTACACAAACTCTAGCAAAAAATTGAAGAGAACAAAATATTTCTCAATTCATTCTACGAGGCCAGCACTATTCTGTCACAAAACCAGACAAATCCATTATGGAAAAAAGAAAACTGTAGACCCATAAACCTCATGAATATATAAACTAAGAATAAAACATGCTATAAAAGAATTTTTGTTAAAAATTCTTAACAAAGGTTTAGCAAATCAAATCTAACAATATATGAAAGGGATAATATATCACAATCAACTGGAGTTTACCCCAGGAATGCAAGGTTGCTTTAACATTTGAAAATCAGTCAATGCTATGTAATCATATTAACACTCTAAAACAGGAAAAGTGTGTGACCATCTCAATAGATGCATAAAAAGTATTTAACAAAACCCAACATTTATTTCTGATACAACAAAAAAAACTCTGCAAATTCAGAACACAGTCATGCGTCACTTAATATCAGGGACATATTCTGAGAAATGCGTCATGAGGCAATTTTGTCTTTGTGTGAACATCACAGAGTGTACACACATGAACCTAGATGGTACAGCCTACTATACACCTAGGCTATAAGGTACTAATCTTATGGAACCACCATCATATATGTGGTCTGTTGTTGACCAAAACATCATTATGCAGTGTATGACTATAGAAAGGAACAGAAAGAAAATACCTTAATTTGATAAAGGATATCTAAGAAAAGCCTACTCCTAACATTACACTTAATGGTGAAAGACATAATGATTTCTCCTTAACAGCAGGAATTCTCACCATTTCTATCCTACATTGTATTGAAGTGTTAGCCAGTGTAACAGACAGGAAAAAAAGCACAAAGATTAGAAAAGAATAAATAAAACTGTGATTATTTACAAATGACATAATTGTGTATGCAGAAAACCCTATGGAAATTCAAAATGGGCAAATGACATAAAGAGACATTTCACCAATGATGACAAATGGCAAATAAGCACATTTAGAGGACTTTCAACAACTATGCACTTTGGGTGACAATGATGTGTCGGTGTGGGTTCATAAATTGTAACAAATGTAGCACATGTGGGGAATGCTGACAATGGGAAAGGCTATGCATGTGCGGGCATGGCATGTACAGGTAATCTCTGTACTTTCTGTACTCTCTACTTTCTGCTCAATTTTGTTGTGAACCTAAAACTGTTTCCCAAAAAAGTCTATTAAAAAATGTTTAATATCCAGCCAGCCCCATGGCCGAGTGGTTAAAGTTCTGCGTGCTCCGCTTCAGCGGCTCAGGGTTCATGGGTTCAGACCCTGGGTGTGGACCTACTCTGCTCATCTGCCATGCTCTGGAAGCATCCTGCATGCAAAGCAGGTGAGGACTGGTGCAGATGTTGGCTCAGGGCTAATCTTCCTCAAGCAAAAAAGGAGGAGGATTGGCAACGGATGTTAGCTCAGGGTGAATCTTCCTCACAATGAAAAATTTAAAAATTAAAAACAAGATGTTTAATAGCAATATCACACCATCAGAAAAAAAGTAAATTAAAACCATGAGATATCACTACACACCTATAAAAACGGCTAAAATAAAAAATAGTAACACCACCAAATGTTGGGAAAGACGCCAAGAAACTGGATCACCCATACACTGATGGTAGGAATACAAAATGGTACAGCTACTCTGGAAAAGTCTGGCAGTTTCTTATACAATTAAACATATGGCCATACCACACAACCAGCAATTGCACTCATGGGCATTTATTTCCCAGAAGAATGAAAGCTGATGTCCACAGAAAAACCTATATGTGAATGTTTATAGCAGCTTTATTCATAATAGATAAAAGTACAAGCAACCCAGATATCTTTCAACAGGTGAATGGTTAAACAAACTGTGGTCCAGCCATACTATGGAATACTATTATTTGTCAGGGCTGAATTGTTCCCCGCCCCCATTCATATGTTGAAGCCCTAACCAAGTACCTAAGAATGTGACTGTATTTGGAGACAGGGCCTCAAAGAAGCAATTGGATTAAAATGCGGACAGTAGGGTGGGCCCTAATCTAATCCGACTATTGTCCATATAAGAACAGGAAATTTGGACAAACAAAAGACAACCAGGATGTGCACCCAGGAAAACTATACGAGAACACGAGGAGAAGGCAGCCACCTGCAAGCAAGAAGGGAGGCCTCAGAAGAAACCAAACCTGCCGCCAACTTATCTTAGACTTCTAGCTTCCAGAATTGTGAGAAAATAAATTTCTGTTCCTTAAGCCACTCAGTCTGTAGTATTTTATGATGGCAACTCTATGAAACTAATACATTGTTGATACACAACTTCAATCACTCTCCAGAGAATAATGCTGTGTGAAAAAAGCCAATCCCAAAAGGTTAAATACTGTATGGTCCCATTTATACAGGATTATCAAAATTACAAAATATGTCACATTGAGTAAAGATCTTATTAAATGTTTATGTATAGCCAAACTGATCTACTGGTACTGTCAAAATAATGCTTGCAAAGATGATTATAGTCATTGTTCACCTTTGGAGGATGTTACAGAACACTCATTAGTTTGAAAACTAGTCAATAAAAGCAAAGAATAAAGCACTTATCCTACCTTCCCTGAATGAACTATACTTCAGAATATGTACAGCTGATGGAGAAAGTTTCTCTTTACAGAGGAACTAATAATTGAAAAAGGAATGATAAAGTTAGCAGATCACCACTGAGTAACCCCTAATGGATCCAGTCAATGGTCATCAATGATTGCTTACACCAAAAAAAGAGAGATAACATGACATTATGTACCTCCTGATAGGCATAGACAACACTTCTAAAGTATTTCTTCCAGAAAATATGAAATCAGGATCTGATCAAGCCTTAGACCCATTTTCAGGAAATACAGAATCAGACAAATATATTAAACAATGAAGAAGATACAATCTGTAAAATACATAATATAGGAAACTTCACAGGATAAACAATCTAGTTTCTTCAACAAATAAATTGTAAGAAAAGAGAGGGAAAGGGGGAGAGAAGGAGGAGGTGAAACCTACAGATTAAAAGAGATTTAAGAGGCAGCCCTGATGGCCTAGTGGTTTAAGTTTGGTGCTCTCACCGATTCGGTGGCCAGGGTTCACTTCCCTGTCATGGAACCACACTACCGTGTCTGTCAGTTGCCATGCTGTGGCGGCATCCCACATAGAAGAACTAGAAGGACTTACAACTAGGATATACAACCATGCACTGGGGCTTGGGGGAGGAAGAGGGAAAAAAAGAGAGACTCAAGACACAAATCAACCAATCACAAAGTATGACCTTATTTGAATCATGATTAGAACATAGTGGAAAAAAAAATGTATGAAACAATCACGAAATTTTGAACACTGAATATTTGATATTTAAGGAATTTTCATTAATTTTGTTAGGTGTGATGAACTGCAGTTATTTTTTTAGAGTTCTTATCTTCTCCACATACATACTGAAATATTTATGGATGAAACATCTTATCTGGGATTTACTTTTTCAAAAATCTGGGGTCAGAGAGAAATACCGTCTGGCCATGGTTGATAACTGCTGAAGCTGATTAGGAGGTATATGAGAGTTCATACTATTTTCTCTACTTTTATAAATGTCTGAAATTCTCCATAATAAAATGTTTTTAAAAATTAATTAATCTTAGAAGTGGAATCAGAAATAAAAGAAGCTATAAACAACCCACATCTATAAGACAAAATACAACATTCATGCACATGTTTTAAAGGAATGTTTCTCAGTAACATCCACATGCAATGAGAATACCAGCACCATCTTCAAACAGAAAGGTTACATATATTACTAAGGACTGGAAAATAACAGCTCAAGACCTTTCATTACACATAATTTAAAAACATGTAGTCTGCTTTAAGCTTATTAAGAAACCTCTTCATATTTCTGTAGTATAACTTAAATGAAACATCTAGCATTATTCCAATTCCAAACTATTCTTTTCAATTATCTTTCTAACTATAATAACCATATCACAAAAAGAAATGGCTCTATTCAAAGAGCAATAAATTTCAAAGCTCTTTGAAATAAACATAGATATATACACCTATACACATACAAAACTCTATGAGGTTGACATTCAGACATTATTTCTGCTTTACAGATGAGCAACTGAGACCTAGAGAATTAACCAATTTGCCTGAAATCTTATAGCTAAAATACAACTATAATCAAAGTTTTCTGCCTTGAAGTCCAAGGCCTTTTCCATTCTACCATGCTGCCATTCAAGACACAGAAAGAAAATCAAAATTCTAACAACTGATTCACTGTAAGTCACCATACGAACAGCACTCCTGGCCAATTTCTTAATGGAAAGGCCTTTATTCATATGCTATAAGCAGCATGAACAATATCCAATCTTATGACAGCAACCACATATTACACATTTATTAAATGTTTATATGAAAAGGAGAAAACACTTTTCTAGACAAGAAACCACAAAACTTTCCATAAAAAGGATTAATATATGCTTTCATGTATGCATAAACAACTTTTCTGACTCTCAAGAACTTAAAAATCTGAATTTTAGCAAAACAAAACCACAGCAGAATCACTACATATGCATTTAAAATTCAACCATTTTAACTTATACTTAAGTTCTCCTAAAAACATTACATTAGTATAAAATTTTCTGGAGTAGTTCTTAAGTCATGTTATTCTGCTTGCACGACCCAAATTAGCCACTCATTTATACCAATAAATGCTTTACACGCATGAATTTATTTAATCCACACAATAACTCCAAGATCCAGAAATTATTGTTAGTCCCTTTTACAGATTAGAAAACTGAGGCTTGGAGATTTTAGGTAACTTGTTCAAGATCACAGAGCTAATTGGTAGATATGAGATTTGAGTCAGTCCAATCTGATGACAAATCCTTACTCTTAACTCATCCTCTATTCCAATAAACATCATACAAAAACATCAACCAAAAACATCATGCCAAAAAGAACTCCCCAAGGTACCATATTCCTCTTCTTGTTTCAAACACAGCCAATGGCAACTAGAATAGCTGCATCAGAGCAGGTTCATTTTGTCATTACATTTGCTTCCCAGCACATACTCTGTTACATTCTACCTTAGAAATTATTGTATAAACAGAGGTTAAATTCTCAGGCCAACCCTCAAAAACTTGACTATCACTTAAAATAACATTTCTAGGAAAGTCCGTTGAATTATATCAGGACAATACAACATCATCCTCTGTCATACCCCTCAAAAAGGTACCCAAAATTCCAAAGGTAACAGAATTCCTTTCTTGCCTTCCTCCAGCACACAACCAGGAATTTCACATCGCCTACTCCCCATCAAGAGCTCCATTAGGAAATAAGATTTAAACTGTGTCAGTTCCCATAGAAGGTAGGGACAAAGCCAGGAGCAGAAAAGGGTGGGATAAGAAAGTAGTAACATTTATTTGAATATGTATTCAAGTATGAAGCCCAAAAGGGCCTCTACAATTAAAACTACTACTGCTATAGTTTAGTAAAAAAAAAAAAGTTTTGTGCGAACTAGCCTGAAAACCTAACTACCATATTGTACTTGCAAAGAGATTTGGTACACAACCCACTTATAAATTATAAATCCTTTAACTCCATATGCACAAAAACAGCTTTGTACACAAAGTACTCAAATCAACGAAAATATACATTAAATGCTTTGGGATGATAATACCAAAGTCATTCATCCAAGATACTTCAGTATTCTTCCTCTTTTTTTAGTGAGGAGTTCTAGAATATGTTCAGATCTTTGGAATTGTGGGATTCATTTTCTCTTTTTTATTACCAGATGCTATGGACTGAATGCTTGTGTCCTTCCAAAATTCATATCCTGAAAACCTAATGCCCACTGTGATGGTATTAGGAGGTGGGGCCTTTGGGAGGTGATTAAGTCATGACGGTAGAACTCTCATGAATGGGATAAGTGCCCTTATAAAAAAAGGCCTGAGAAAGTTTCCGCCCATTGCCCCATGTGAGGATAGCAACAAGGTGCTATCTATGAATCAGGAAGTGGGCCCTCACCAGACACAGAATCTGCTGGCACCATGATCTTGGACTTCCCAGCCTCCAGAACTGTGAGGAATAAATTTCTGTTGTTCATAAGTCACTCAGTCTATGGTATTTTGTTATAGTAGCCTAAAAGGACTAAGACATCAGAGACTTAAGTTTTTAAATTTTAAATTTTTTTAAGGTTTTTGAGATTTTAAATATTTTTATGGAATGTACATAAACATATTTTTTTCCCCTCCCCAAAGCCCCAGTGCTAGTTATAAGTCCTTCTAGTTCTTTGTGAGCCACTGTCACAACATGGCAACTGACAGACGAGTGGTGTGATTCCACGACCAGGAAATGAACCCGGATGGCCTAAGTGGTGAAAGCACCGAACTTTAACCAATAGACCATCAGGGCTGGCACCAGAAACATATTTTGCTGTGTTGATCTGATCAGTAAAAACAGATAGACACATATTCTAATACAATGCTGATGAGACAGTAAATTCATTAGAAGTGTCTGTCTGGAGTGGAATTTAGCAATAATTACCCAAAGTTTTACAAATGTTCATAGCTTTTGACTCAGTAATTGTAAGAATTTATCCTAATAATCAGAGATTCACTTACCAAATTATTTAACAAATTATGGAGGATTTACTTTGTGTGAGGCATTTTTCTTATGAATAAGACCATTTATCGCATTATTTTACAGTGCCAAAAGCTGGCGGAAAAATGTCCAATAACAGTAAGAGTTAACAAATTAAAATACACCTAATGGATAAAATATACTACCACTGGAAACTACAGTGTCAAATATCAAAAAATATTTAAAACATAAGAAAATGTTCATACGTTAAGAAAGTTTTTTAAAAGAAAGATAAAAAACTATTATGTAACTACATGTAACTCTACATAACTACATGTATGATCCCAAATCTGTGTTTCAGATCTTATTAGCCAGGGACCTCAGTCAAGTTACTTAACCGCGACTTCAATGTCTCCATCTGTAAAATGAAGATTTTGTATTTCACATCTCAATGGATTGTTAAATGAGTTATTTGCAAAGTGCTTATAATATTCCCCCAGTATATATAAAGCACTAAAAATTATTTGCTGTTGTTATTATTTTTATACATACACACATATACATGCACAAAGAAATGGAAAAAATTTATCAAAATGTGGAAGTCTAACAAAATTAATTCTGAGACAATGAGGAAATTTGAACACTGACGACATAGTATAAGATATTAAAAATTATTTTATAAGGTGTGACTTTGTTTTTTTAAAAAGCCTTTATATCATCGTGAAGTATTCATAAACAAAATATGGTATCTGAGATTTGCTTTAAAATACTTTGGTAGGAGGCTTACGCAGAAAGATTTTTTTTTAATATTTAATGTTATCAGAAGTAAATTACCTCAGGTAATAGAATTATCACTAGCTTTTCTTTTCTTTCTACTTTTCTATTTTCCAAATTTTCTACAGTGATTCAAAATTACTGTTAAAATGAGAAAAACGTTTTCAAAAAATTTTAAGAAAATCCTTACCAATACTCCATCCACAGATGAAATTTTCTCCCAAGTTAACCAAGCTCTTTCTCTGACATGATCTGGTATCTTTAATTTCTGGCATAATGCAGTAAAATCAGGTTCTTCAGTTTCTTCAAACTCAAGCCTACTAAATGAAAATACACATATAATAGGTATATACTTATAAATCAAACTAATTAAGTAAACATTTGTTTCAATGCTTTGCGTATAATAACAGCATTCTGAAGGATAGCATCACTAAATACTTTAAGATCTTATTTATCTTTGAAAAAAATTATACTTAGAATTTAAACATGTTTCTCTTTTTCATAATCTTCCCAAAATAAGGATACCACATAGTGAAAGATGTTTGCTGGTCTGATGAATCACATATACTTCAAAGCAGCAATAGTAGCTAAAGCTGTTTGGGAAAACTGGGACAACGATTACAGCAAGAAGAGGAAAGCCCACAGATAATATTACAGAATCAACTCAGTATCAGTGACTTTGCTGAAATGCACTTATCAGCGTTTCACACAATCTCTCTACCTACTATCATTTCTCACACAATTAACCTGACATAAATTACTGCTATGCTTATTTCAGTCTTTTCTCCTCGATCTTCCTTAACCAAGACAGGCAGTCAAGACAGGCAAATTCCTTTTCATTCATTTAATGTCTGGCTGACTTCTAATAATTATGATAATAATAAGAGGAATAGCTAATAATTTTTGAGTATTTACTATGACCCTGTACAAAGCACCTTAGATGTATGGTTTCAGTGAATAGGACATCAGTCCTATTAGGTAAGTAGTCTTATTAACATTGTTTTATAGATAAGTACCAAATCAGAGAAGTTAAAGCACTCACCTGAAGTAATGGCCCGCATATGGGAAACCATGATATAAACTCAACAGTCTATCTGCATAACCCAGGCCCTTGACCACTATTCCACACTGCCAACCCTCCTTCAAAATATAATTGACTTTTGATTATCTCAACAATGAAGGTCGGGTGCTGTTCCTAGCGATGGTTTCCCCTCCAACTACATCACTGAGGCCAGAGATAATGCAACAGAAGTAAGATCTCAACTCTCAAGGTAGAAATGAACTGTTACTGGAAGTGCGATTAAACTAGGTCCAGAATCCATCCCTAAGCAAGTTTCTCCACATCAGATTGCCAGGCAGTGGTTCTACCCTTGCTAAGTAGTTAACACAGAGTTTGACTGCCCATGCTAATGAAACCTTTTGTGGGTATGGATAATCAAGAGCAGACTGTATCTTGTATGGTTATGACTTACAGGACAATTTTTGATAGTTCCATCATTCAAAGATATATAAAACTACATGTTGGCAAAAAATAAAATAAACAAAGTCCTTCTATTCTCAGATGATGTCCAGAACTTCAAGAACATCTAGTTACCCTACAATAATCGAGAATCCTTCCAAAGCTATGTGGAATTCTTTAGAGTAGACATTACAGCTCTTTCTAAAGGAAATCTTTCTCAAGTATTGGATACATCAGAGTTTAATCAGAAACTAATGTCTTCTCCCAGAACATCCCTAGACTTTTTTTTTTTAACTAGTGAGTTTGATTTTTAATTGACCCATAAGACAGCTCATTTAAATAAATTAATTTTTAATAGCCTTTCACAGGCCAACTCCAAAAGCCCATTCCAACCTTTTACAATTTGCCTCAACTCTGTCTGCGTCTAGAGAGATGAAAGAAACAGGACTTGGTGACGGACTAGAACGAGGGAGGGAGTGCTGAGGGACAGAAAGGCGTCTCATTCCTCTGCAACGGTTGTATAGTCTCAAAGTAGGACCAATGCTGACAATAATGACAATTATACTCTTTCAATCTTAGCTTCTTAGCCATAAAGCATCACAATCAAGAAAAATAAGATGCTGCAATACAATAAATATCTCCGTGTCGTGTTCTACCGCATGATCACGGACTTGCTTAAATTTAGAGCCCACTTAGGAAAAAAAGAAGTGCCATGGGAGCACACGGAAAACCACTAATTTTGTGCCCAAAGAAACAAACAGAAGAGGGGACACCAAGATCTTTGCCGACTCAAAGCCAAAAGGCAAAATGGAAGAAATAATGAGACAGGCTGGAGCAGATTAACACGCAAGAAGAATTTTATATAACAGGAAAAAAAAGAAAAAGCTTAGAAACTGTTAAGCACTTAGACTCATGTCTCAGAAAACTTCCCCTCATACACGAGTTCCTCTACAGAATTATGTTCCACCAGTCACTACCGATGGCTCTGAATCCCCAAGGCCTCAAGAACTGTTATAAGGGAATCCCACAAAGCACCTCCGAGTCCCCTGGGGGCAACTGACACCCAGGACCCCACCGGGCACATCCCAGGCCGTCTCCGCAGCAGCGCCCAGGGCTTTCGGGCTGGCCTCTCCCAGCACCGGGCTTCAGATGCACTGCGCGCCCGGAGGAAAACACTCCCAACTGCTGCATCGCGGGAGACCGAAACAGAAAGTCAAACGACCACCAGCCAACTACAAACCTCCACGGGAGAAAAACTCTCCACCACACACCAGTTCGTCTCTTTTTTTTTTTTTTTTTTTTTGCGTTTGACGGGGCCTCGAAGCTCCCCGCCGCCCGCGAGCCTCCCGACCCGCGGAGAAAAGGCGGCACCTGTCACTTCGCTCAGACACCCGAGCCCCACCCGCCCGACACCTGTCAAGCTCGCGCCGAGACCCCTCCCGGCTGCCCTCCCCTCGCTCCCGCACCCACACGCCTGTCACCGTCCTCCAGGCGCTCCGCGGGGGCGGGGGACCTGGGGGGACCCTCCCGCCGCCGGGCCCCGGACCCGGCGAAGACGCGCCCCCGCCTAGACGCCGCCGCACCCGCCCCGGCGCACCCTCGGGGCGCCCATCCCGCGCGCCGGCCGCCGCCGCGGCTCTGCCCGCTCACCTGGCCAGAGGCAGGTCCTCGGAGCCGCTGTCCTGCTCGGGGTCCTCCTCAGGCGGCGGCGGCGGCGGCGGCGGCGCCGGGGGTTCGGCGGCGGCGGCGGCGGCGGCTGCTCTCCGGGGGCTTTTGGGCGGCATGACGCCTTGCCCGGGCAGGAGTCGGCCGGCGGCGGAGGAGGGCCGGGCAGGGAGGACGCGCGCGCGCCGGGCACGCCCCGTCCGCTCCGACTCCCGTTACAAAAATTTGAACGTCCCCTGAGAAAAACCGGACGAGCCCTCCCCCGCCCGGCAACGAGCGCCGCGTCCAACCGCGGGAAAACGTCACTTCCGCCCGCGGCGTCACGTCCGCGAGGCTCACGGGCCCGGCGGCGTCGGGACGGAACCGGGGCACCGGGCGGGGCGCGGCTGGGGGCGCGAGGTCGCGCGGGCTGGCAGGGAGCCCCGGCCGAGACTGAGCCGCCTTCCCTGAGCCGCCGCCGCCGCCGCCTGAGCCTGGTCTACCCGAAACTCTCCCTTCCAGGCCGGGGTGCCGGTCCCGGAGCGTGACACAGTCTGGTGGGCGAGCCCGGGCCCCCTCCTTTTGAGGGGCCCGGCACGGGCTGCCGCTCCGCCCCGCCGTGAACCTCGGGCGGTGCACCCTGGCGGGCACGCCCCTCTCCGCCGTGGGCGGCGCCCTCCCGCCCCGCCACGCTCCTCCCGCCCAATCGGTTCAGCAAGTCGGCCAAAACAAAAACAAACATTTGTGGAACGCCTAATGGGAGCTGAGCTCTGCCGATCACGAGAAGATAGAGAGTGTGGGGCAGTTGCTGGCCTTTGAGAGCTCACTGGGGAGGGGAGGAGGGGGGGCCTGTGGGTAAAGAACAGATTATAGTGTGATAAGTGTTTTAATAGTGCGAAAACAGGAGGCAGCCTCCAGTTGTCTTAAGGCACATCTTCACAAGAGCGGCGGCCGTTGAATAGAAGTTTGCCTGGCGCACCGAACGTTTCAGGAGGGCTTACTATGTTCCAGGGATGGTGCTGGCCATTTTACATGATTATATTGCTGAAGCCCAGAGACAACCCTTTAAACTGACTAGTCGTAGTATACCATCTTCCAGATGGGGAAAACAGGCTCGGAGGAGTTAATTAATTTGCCCCATATTACAGAGCTGATGGGTGGCAGCGGATTTGAACCCAGGTTCTTATTCATTACATTACGTTGATAAAGAAAACACCAACAATTATCATTCCCTATGTATACCATGACACATACAAGGATGTAAAAAGGGTTGGCAATCATTGGCCTACTCAACAGCCAGTCCTGCCAAAGTTCAGAAACCCTCTCTTGAGGGCCAAAAGTTTGTCAGAAGGTAGAGTGCATGCCCAGCCCCAGCCACAGAGAGCAAATAGCATCGAAGTGGTAATCCTATTTACCTTGCCTGGCTGGGATTAGTGTAGGCAGGAGCTCACCATGCAGTTTTGATCTTTGCAAAATCGAAAATAGTCTGCTGGGAGCCTGCTAAAATGAGATACAGGGATGACACAGTTCTTCTACCCCTTAGCTGTTATCATGAGGATGTGACACTTGGAATTGCTGCAGCCATTGTGACCTGAGGATAAGGCAGAAATGCTAAAGATGGTACAACAGAAATATCAAAAAATTCTGGATGCTCGGTAACATAACTGAGCCCTTGACTTGACCAACCCTGGAGCTGACCTCAGCTGTGCGAGTTTTCAGTTGTTTGCCCCAGAAAGCATCATGACGGATAGTATTTCTCCTATGAGCCTCTTCAGGATAGAGACTAAATCTTAGGCATCGTTGTGGCCTTAGTGCCTAGCACAGTGTTGAGTGCACAGTAAATGCTTGTTTGCCAAAGTTGAGGAGGCCAAGAGATGGGAGGAAAGTTCTGGGAACCTAAGTAAACTCTCTTCATATGTAGATATGATTTGCTCTATTTAAAGTAAGTTTATCAATATCTGGACTTGGCTCAATTATGATAAATCAAAGAAAGATTTCTCACTTGACAAAAGGATGTGTATCTTTACCATGGATCAATTTAACTATGTTCCAAAATACATTTAAAATCCTTACACGAGCAATAGAGTCAATCAAAATCCTTACGCCCCTTCACAGCTTTCTGTTGCACTACCAAAGAAGTATTAGAAATTCTGCAGATTCTTAACAGAACTTTCCCCTGGTCTTCCTCCACCTCCATAGTAGATTTAAGAAGATTGCCATGAGACAAAAAAAATCTTCTTAGATTTTCTGTCTGAAGATAGAACTCTCTCTTTTTTTTGTTTTTTAAGATTTTATTTTTCCTTTTTCTCCCAAAGCCCCCCGGTACATAGTTGTGTATTTTTAGTTGTGGGTCCTTCTAGTTGTGGCATGTGGGATGCTGCCTCAGCATGGCTTGATAAGTGGTGCTATGTCTGCACCCAGGATTCGAACTGGTGAAACCCTGGGCGGCCGAAGCAGAGTGCACAAACTTAACCACTCAGCCATGGGGCAGGTCCCAAGATAGAACTCTCTTCAGCTTGAGGCCCCTTCAGTGATATCAGATTTTTTTTGAGTGTCCCCTAGTCTAAAAAGCCTTCTTGTTTTGCACTCCAAGCTACCACACACTATTTCCATTTCTTTACCATCCAGCTTCTTGAAAGGGTAGCCCCACTTGTTCCCTCTGCTTCCCCAATCCCTCAGCCTACTTGTGCTTGGCTCTCTTCTCCTATCACAAGCACTCCACTGAAATCACCCTTTCAAAGGTCAACCAATATCCTAATTGTCAATTCAGTGGCTTCTTTCTGGTCCTCAATCTACTTGACCTTTCTTGCAGTTAACACAGTTAACTACTTCCTCTTTCTTAAACGCGTCCTAGTCTTCCACAAATCCATGGTCTTGTTTTCCTGCTCCCTTCTGTTACTTCATAGACCCCCCCCCCCCACTGGTTCTTCTTCTTCTCCCAGTCTGTTCAATGCAGCTTCCCTAGGGCAGCACTACTGAAAGTGTGGTCCTTGGTGGACTGGCCCCATGGCACAGCGGTTAAGTGCACACGTTCTGCTTCGGCGGCCCAGGGTTCACTGGTTTGGATCCCAGGTGTGGACATGGCACTGCTTGGCATGCCATGCTGTGGTAGGCGTCCCACATATAAAGTAGAGGAAGATGGGCATAGATATTAGCTCAGGGCCAGTCTTCCTCAGCAAAAAGAGGAGGATTGGCAGCAGATGTTAGCTCAGGGCTAATCTTCCTAAAAAAAAAAAAAGTGTGGTCCTTGGACCAGTGCCAGCCTGCAAACTGCCTGTGTGTAGTCCACAAGGAACTGAGTACGAAAATTAAAAGTAAGTGTTTAGCAGCATTTATAGCAATTTGACATTTCATCAGTATCCATTGGACACCTCTGATTAACAGAGTATAGAACAGTTCAGGTGTTCTCCAACTTGTATGGTGAGTTGCAAGTACCATGTCTGTGTCTTTGTCATGTGCAGTAGGACCAGATTATAAGGAGTGAAATTTAAAGGCAGTTTTTCAACTGTAACCCAAAAGTGAATAAAAGTCTGTGAAAATGTAAATATTTATTCACTTTTATAACTTGTTATTTTTACAGTCATCTTAACTTTTAATCAAGCCTGTTTTTTGGAATTTGTAGCTAAATTAGGGAAGGAAAATTTGTGTCATTTGCTTTTAACCCTAAATTATAAATGGCAAGACAAACCTCACTGTCCTGTTCTGTCAAGAAAAGACACACATCAGTAGTGTGTTAGTAATGACAAAGTAGTAAAAAAAAAAAAACAATCAGAACTTACAACTATGATATACAACCATGCACTGGGGCTTTCGGAAGGGAAAAAAAGAAAAGGAAGATTGTCAACAGATGTTAGCTCAGGGAGAATCTTTCCCTGCAAAACAAAAAGAAATTTCTATTCTCTTAGAGAAAATCAGGGTTGGCCCCTTGGCTGAGTGGTTAAGTTTGTATGCTCTGCTTCAGCAGCCCAGGATTCACCAGTTTGGATCCTGGGCGCAGACCTACACATCACTCATCAAGCCATGCTGTGGCAGCATCCCACATAGAAGAACTAGAATGCCTTACAACTAGGATATACAGCTATGTACTGGGGCTCTGGGGAGGAAGAAAAAAAGAGGAAGGTTGGCAACAGATGTTAGCTTAGGGCCAATCTTCCTCACCAAAAAAGAAGAAAAAAAGAAATCAGAGAAGTGATTCCAAAGAATTAAAGATCTAAGGGTTTGTACTGATTTTGCTCAGGAGTGTAATACCCCATCTGTTGAGTTCATAGTCATAACTCATAGTGAAGTGCTAAAACCAAGTACTGACTAATGAAGCAATAAAGACATCAAACTTCAGTGGCATTTACATATAAAATATAAAGAAACTCATTATAAATTTGATAAAACACTTTGAATTTTTTATTTTTCATGAAAATAAACTCCACACATAGGGAATTCATGGACTCAGAATCCATTCCTTTCATTGAAAGAGAATTTAAATGTAACTAACTTTATAGGACTAACTTTTGGAACTGGCTACTGATGAAGAATTGGGGATGAATTTTGAAAATAAAACATCACTTGCTTCATTTTGGATAGAATTTAAAAATGAATATCCTGAGCTTGCCGAAATTGCTTTGAAATCTCTCCTTCCATTCCCTTACACATACCTTTGGAGACTGGTTTCTCTACTATGAATGTTATTAGAATAAAACATAGAAACAGTTTAGATATACATTATTTCCTGCTGGTGGCATTGTCACCAACCCAACCTAGATTAGATAATTTATCAAGAAAGAGGCACACTCATTTGTCAATGTTAAAAGCTTTAAATACTGACAAACTTAAAATATTAAATATTGTTTATTATAGCATTTAATATAGGAAATTGCTACTTCACTACCAACTTTTTGTTTAGTTGTTATGACTGTGGAAGTGACAAAAAAATTAGGGGTGTAGTAACAGTATCGTCTATTTTCTATATTAATCACCTATATGTGCCCAGAGCCCCTGCTGCTACCCTCATGTTTACTGTCATCCTTCCAACAGCAGGCTCCTCGCCTTCCCCCCACTGTGGATGTTGTGTCTTTATCTCTTTATACTGTTCTGCCCTACTGGCCTTCTCTCCATGCCACCAATTCACACTCTTCAGGAGAGAGAATATGACTGATTCCCCGACTAAACTGTAATTTATTTTAGCAGGACCAAATACCATAATTTGCAGGGCCCAGGGCAAAATGATAATTCAGGACCATTTGTTCAAAAATTATTGAGACTTTCAAAGTAGACCATTATCTTACACCATACACAAAAAATTAACTCAAAAAGGATTAAACACTTGAATGTAAGACCTGAAACCATGAAACTCCTAGGAGAAAGTATAGGCGGTATCTTCTTTGACATCAGTCTTAGCAGCATCTTTTCGAACACCATGGCTACTCAGGCAAGGGAAACAAAAGGAAAAATAAATAATTGGGACTACATCAGACTAAAAAGCTTCTGCAAGGCAAAAGAAACCATGAACAAAATGAAAAGATAACCCACCAACTGGGAGAAAATATTTGCAAATCATATATCTGACAAGGGGTTAATTTCCAAAATATGGAAAGAACTCATACAACTCAACAAGAAAAAAACAACCTGATGAAAAAATGGGCAGAGGATATGAACAGCCATTTTTCCAAAAAAGATATACAGATGGCCAACAGGCACATGAAAAGATGTTCAGCATCACTAATTCTTAGGGAAATGCAAATCAAAACTACAATGAGATATCACCTTACGCCCATCAGAATGGCTATAATTAATAAGAGAAGAAGTAACAAATGTTAGAGAAGATGTGGAGAAAAAGGAACCTTCATACACTACTGGTAGGAATGCAAACTGCTGCACTCACTGTGGAAAACAGTATGAAGAGTTCTCAAAAAATTAAAAATAGAAATACCTTATGATCCAGTTATCCCACTACTGGATATATATCCAAAGAACTTGAAATCAACAATTCAAAGAGATTTATGCACCCCTATTTTCACTGCAGCATTATTTACAATAGCCAAGACATGGAAGCAACCCAGGTGCCCATTAACTAATGAATGGATAGAGAAGATGTAGTACACACACACACACACACACACACACACACACCATGGAATACTACTCAGCCATAAAAAAGACAAAATCATCCCATTTGCAACAATGTGGATAGACCTTGAGGGTATGATGTTAAGCAAAATAAGCCAGCCAGAGAAAGACAAACACTGCATTATTTCACTCATATGTGGAAGATAAACAAACACATGGATAAAGAGAACAGATCAATGGTTACCAGAGGGGAAAGGGGTTGAGGAATGGGCAAAAGGGTTAAAGGGGCACATACGTATGGTGATGGATAAAAATTAGACTATTGGTAGTGAGCACAATGCAGTCTATACAGAAACTGATAAATAATAATGTACACCTGGAATTACACAATGTTATAAACCATTATGATCTCAATAAAATAATTGAAAAACAAATTATTGAGACTTTCAAGATGGTGACAGCAGAACACTAAACCAAGTGCAAGGCCCTTCTGACATGGAGTGTCATAGACCTGCAAAGCTCACATGGCCCATAAAGCCAGCCCTGTCCATGAAGGTAGATCTATATCAGTTCTGCTAACTAGGGTGTCCCCATGCCTAGCATATATCCATGACACTGAGCAATCAGTTGGGTTTGATACCAAGGAGAAACTGGTTTGGTACTTCACAATTAGATTAGTTCCCCTCCTTCCCTACCCAGTCCCCTTTGTCTTCACCTCTGTTTGTCTCAAATTGCACCCAGGGTCTATTTTCTAGAGAACCCAAGCTAAAAGACTTGGCAACCCGAGTGTCCTGCAGACTCTCAGGATGGGATACTGGAGTTGGGTTACTCACTGATCTTATGGCGATAAAGACCCATGCCATGGGAAGTAGGGGGTAAGTAGATCCATACAGTGGTATCATAATTACTAAAGCTTCCCACCTGTGGCCAATTCAGATACACTGCAAATAGAAGATGGGGCATTGGAAAGTGTGGTGGCTTTGGTGCTTGAACAGTATGGGGACTATAATTGTAAGGATTGTGGATGGGATGGATTCTGTTGATGGAATTGTATACCTTCCAAAAGAAAATGATACCTTGGGGCAGCAAGCTGTCACCTTAAGGCTCACTGAGGGCCAGCCCTGGTGGCCTAGTGATTAAGGTTGGCACGCTCTGCTTCAGTGGCCTGGGTTTGGTTCCCGGGCACAGACCCTACACCACTTGTCTCTCAGTGGCCATGCTGTGGCAGGGGCTCGCATACAAAAAGAGGAAGGTTGGCAGCGGATGTTAGCTCAGGGCGAACCTTCCTCAGCAAAACAAATTTTTTTTAATGGTTCACGGAGAAAGCCAGAAGTCCTCTATTGGCAGTTCTTTAAAAGACGATTTCCTGTAGCCTACAGCAAACTATACTAAAAGTCAGGCCCAGGATCTGATTGTAAGGGCAGCAGAGCTGAAAAAGCAACTAAATACATAGGCTTTCAGGGTCTCATATGTCCTTGTCTGGTCCCTGAAAGGGAAAAGATACTTAAGACCTAGGAATGAACATCTGAGTGGATGAGCCTGAAAATATTGAATCCCCCAATTCTCACCTGAACCTGTAGGGTGCTGGAAAAAATTTAGCAACCAGCTCTTGGGAAGAGGATGCAGGGAAAGGACCATGACTTGTAGCATTTGCCAATTTCTGTCGTATAAACACTCCCACTTTAGTCAATTTCAAGCTACCAACATAATGTCACTAAAGACAGAGTTGAGAAGAGGTGCACGCAATTGGCTCCTGCAAGCTGATATGAGCTGGCTCCAACCTACCAGTCCACTGAACCCTCTGGCTGGCAAGAGCGGCACCTCCAGCTTGCCAGAGAATTGTTTTCTCTTCCTGTAAATCATGCATTGTCTCCTTCTGAAGAAAGTGGCTCTGCAAAAGGACTTGTGCCAATGTAACTGAGCACTGGAAAAAGGGAAATACCCAGAGTTTTCAAGAACTGTTAGACACAGGGTCTGAGCTGATACTGATACCATCATGATTCTCCAGTTAGAATGGGAACTAATGGGGTTTTGGCTCAACTCCAACTTACAGTGGTCCAATAGGTTCATGAACACCTTCTATGGTTAAGTCACTGAATGCATAATTAGGATAGATAATTTTAACAGGTGGCAAAACCCTCACATTGGTTCCCTGTTCTGTGGAGTAATAGCCAGTATATAGGATGGACCACAGAGAGGTCCCAAAACTGCCATGAATTCCCCCAGGCAGCAGAGTAATTCAGAAGCAAGACAGTATCTTAGAAAGAATTGCAAAGACATACCACTATCAAAGACTAAAAGGATGCAGAAGTTGTAGGTTCCATTATATCCCTATTCAATCAATTTTCCTGTCTGACCCCTGCAAAAATGGGATCATGGCAAATGACAGTAGACCACCATAAACTTAACCTGGTGACAGCCCCAATGGAAGCTGCCCTCCTGCATGTGGCATTTGGCATACAGTTACTAATTGGTAAATGTGCTTTTCTTGATTCGCATCAGTAGGAAGGATCAAAAGCAGTTTGCCTTTGTACAGTCAGGATTGGAGTACATATTTAGTTTCTAGCCTCAGGGCTATTTTAACTCTTCTGTCCTCTGTCCTAGTGAGCATGAAGGGGTAATTACTCTAGACCAATCTTCTCAAGCTATCTGTGGTGAAGGACCAGTTCTTTTTTTTGTTTGTTTTATCTGTCTTAGAGCAATGCTTTTGGAAACTACTGAACTTGACCATTGCATACCTTGCTGCACATGCAAATAACCACATGAGTTTGACAATAACCAAAATGATCTACACCCTGCTCAATGAGATGAGTCTCCTGATTATGTGCTTGGATGTCACAGCAATGTCAAGTTACCATAGATTTTCAATTTCTGAATTTATCTCACCATGGACCAAGAGTTCATCAACCAGCACCAGCCGGTAGACTACACTTTAAATAGCACAGTCTAAATGGCCTAGTAAAACACATTAATGCTGAAGAATAGAAGACAGACCCTAAAATAATCCAAGGGCTTGCTACATCAATGAAGTTTTTAGGATTCCAATATTCTGAGAATGCTGCGAATATCACCTTTAATGTAAAGAACAAGTTGTTGGACATGTCACCTCTTGCCACTGAGAGAGAGACCTCATTTATTGGGGCTTTTTGAATTTTGAGGGTAGTGTATACTGCTTTGGGGAATACCACTTCAACCCATTTATCAGGTGACTTAGAAAGCTTCCATTTGCAAATGGGTGCCAAAATAAAAGACATCTCTGGATCAGGTCCAGGCTGCAGTGCAAGCTGCCTCGCTCCTTGAGCTGTATAATCCAGCAGATCCAATGGGGCGAGAGATAGTTGTGGTAGATAAATGACGTATGGAGTCTCTGGCAAGTCCCAATAGGAGGTACACCCCTGAGGTTCTCGAGCAAAGCAATGCCTTCTGTAACAGAGAATTACTCTCTACTCGAAAAATCAGCTCTGGATGTACAGCTGGGCCCAAAAGGAGACTGAGTGCCTAATTATGGGAGGTCAAGAGAAGATTTTTCCATCATCACTGTCCTTTGGGCATGAGCAGCCCATTTTCGATAGCATCTACATCTTGTACCAACCCATATGTAAACTGGGCCCAAAGTCTTTCCACCTCCATCAGCTGGTCTTGGAGAAGCCCCTTAGGCCAAAGAACTGAACTGAGGGAGAGATGTCAGGGCAAGAGTGGTTGGTGATGTAAGAGTTTGGATCATTTGTTTACATAACTTACTCATGCCTTCTTGGCCCCTGCTTGAGCCTGATCCTGACTGTACCGTACTCATTGTACAATAGATTGAGGCTGTGCCTGCCAGACCTTGTGACTCCCTGGATAACAATCAGCTCATGATGAGCTACTTCGGTTGCTTAGGCATTTGGTCTCCAACACCGCATTTTGTTTATCCATTCATCAATTGATGGACATTTAGTTGTTTCCACTTTGGAGCTACTATGAATAATACTGCCATGAACATTCATGTACAAGGTTTTGTGTGGATATGGTAGTCCCACCTTATCTGTGGGGGATACGTTCCAAGACCCCCCACCAGATGCCTGAAACACAAATAGTACTGAACCCTATATAAACTATCTTTTTTCCTATACAAACATAACTATGATAAAGTTTGATTTATAAATTAGGCACAGAAAGAGATTAAGAATGATTTAATAATAAAATTTACTATAAAAATAATATATATCATAAATAAATTTTTAAAATTACCATAAATACCATACCAAATTACCATAAATATAATAAATTACCATAAATAAATAATAAAAAGTTACCATAGATGTTAGCAACCTTAGCTTTTTTTCTTTTCTTATTAAGTTGAGAATTTTCACCTTTTCACTTTAAGAAAGCACTTTATGACTTTCTCTTTGCCATATACGAATTGCCAGAATCACTACTCTTGCGCTTTTGGGCCATTATTAAGTAAAACAAGAGTAATTTGAACACAAGCACTGCAATACTGTGACAGTCAATCCGATAACCAACGTGACTACTATGTGACTAGAAGCGATTAGCTATACAGTGTGGAAACGCTGGACAAAGGGATGATTCACATCCTGGGTGGAGTTGAACGGGGCAGGATTTCATCACACAAGATTTCATCACACTACTCAGAACGGCACTCAATTTAAAACTATGAATTGTTTACTTCTGGAATTTTCTATTTAATATTTTAGGACCACAGGTAAATGAAACCGAAGAGAGAGAAACTGCAGATAAGGAGGGACTACTGTATATGTTTCCAATTATTTGGGGTATTTACGTAGGAGTGGAATTGTTACATTTAACTTTTTGAAGAAATGCCAAACAGTTTTCCAAAGTGGCTGCACCATTTTACATTGTCACCAGTGATATGTGAGGGTTCCAATTTCTCCACATCCTCATTAACACTTGCCTTTGACTGTCTTTTTTATTTTAGCCGTCTTAGTGGTTGTGAAGTGGTATTTCATTGTGGTTTTGATTTGTGTTTCCCTAAGGACTGATGATGTTGAGAATCGTTTCATGAGTTTATTGGCCATTTGCATATCTTCTGTGGAGAAATGTCTATTGAAATTTTTTGCTCCTTTTAAAATTGGATTGTCTTTTTATTGCAGTCATGCATCACGTAACGATGGGGATACATTCTGAGAAATGCACTGTTAGCCAATTTCACCATTGTGTGAACATCACAGAGTGTATTTACACAAACCTACATGGTATAGCCTACTTCATACCTAGGCTGTGTGGTACTAATCTTACGGGACCACTGTCATGTATGCAGTCTGTCATTGACCGAAACATCATTATGCAGCACATGACTGTGTTAAGTTGTAAGTGTTTCTTACGTATTCTAGATACAAGTCCATTATAGATATATGGTTTGCAAATTTTTTTCCCATTCTGTGAATTGTCTTTCCACTTTCTTGATCATATCCCTTAAAGCACAGAAGTTTAATTTTGATCAAGCCAAACTTATCTATTTTTTTGTCTTGTTGCCCATGTTTGTGGTGTCATACTAACAAACCAATGCCTAATCCAAGGTCACAAAGATTTATCCTTATGTTTTCCTCTCGAGTTTTGTAGTTTTAGCTATTACACGTAAGTCTTTGATCCATATTGAGCTAATTTTTATATCTGATATGAGGCAGGAGTCCAACGTAATTCTTTTGTATGTGGATACAAGTTGCCACAGCACCATTTGTGGAAAAAACTATTTTTCCTCCATTGGATTGTCTTGGCACACTTCTTGAAACCAATTGACCAGAGATGTGAGGGTTTATTTCTGGACTCTCAGTTCTATTCCATTGATCTCTATATGTCTATCTTTATGTTAGTACCACACTGTCCTGATTACTCTTGCTTTATAGTAAGTTTTGAAGTAGGTAAGTGTGAGTGCTCCAACTTTGTTCTTTTTCAAGATTATTTTGATGATTCTGAAATTTGTATTTACATTTGAATTTTAGAATCAGCTTGTCAATTTCTGCAAAGAAGCTAGCTGAGATATTGATAGGAATTGCTTTGAATCGTAATCAATTTAGGGAATATCACCATCTTAACTTTGTCATATTAAGTCTTATGATGCACGAACACGGAATGTCTTTCCATTGATTTAGAACTTTTTAAATTTTCTTTAAGCAATGTTTTATAGTTTTCAAACCGTAAGTTTTGTGCTTATTTAGTTAAATTTATTTATAAATATTTTATTCCTTTTTGATACTATTGTAAATGGATTTATTTTATTTTTAGATTGTTCATTGCAAGTATATAGAAATACAATTGATTTCTGTATATGGATCTTGAGTCTTGTGACTGTGCTGAACTCATTTATTACTTCAAACAGTTTTTAATGAATTCCTTAGGACTTTTTTTATAAGACCATGTATCTGAAAATAGAGATCATTTTACTTCTTCCTTTCCAATCTGGATGCCTTTTACTGTATTTTCTTGTCTAATTCCCCGGATTAGAACCTCCAGTACAACGTCGAATAGAAGTGGTGAGAACAAACACCATTGTCTTGTTCCTTGTCTTAGGGGGAACATTCGGTCTTTCACTATTAAGTATCATGTTCTCTGGGGGAATTTTCATAGATGCCCTTTATCAGGTTGGGGAAGTTCCCTTCTATTTGTAGTTCATTGAGTGTTTTATCATGAAAGAGTGTTGGGTTTTGTCAAATACTTTTTCTGCATCAGAGATGATCACATGGTTTTTGTCCTTTATGCTTATATAATAAAGTATATTATGTTAATTCATTTTCAGATGTTAAATCAACCCTGCACTCCTGGGATAAATCCCCCTTGGTTATGGTGTATAACCCTTTGTATTTGTTGCTGTATCCCGTTTGCTAGTATTTTGTTAAGAATTTGTGTATCCATATTCATAAGAAATACTGGTCTGTAGTTTTCTCTTGTGACATCTCTGGTTGTGGTATAAGAGTAATGCTTACCTCTTAAAATGAGTTGGGAAGTATAGCTTCCTGCTCTGTTTTCTGAAAGAGCTTTTGCAAGATCCATATCCATATTATTTCCTTCTTAAATGTTAGATGGAATTCATCAGTGAAGCTAACTGAGCCTACAGTTTTCTTTGTGGAAGGTTTTTAATTACAAAATCAATTTCTTTACTAAATATTAGACTATATTTTCCATTTTTTCTTATGTCATTTTTTGGTAATTTGTGTCTTTCAGAATGTGTCCATTTCATCTTTTATAAAATTTCTTGGCATAAGATTGTTCATAATTTTCCCTTATTATTATTTTAAGATCTATGCGATATGTAAAGATTTTCCTACTTTCATTCTTGATATTGTTAAGTTTTTCATTCTTCCTTTCTTTCTTTTTCTTTCTTTTCTTTTTTCTTGAGCAGTCTAAGTAGAGTTTTATTGCTTTCATTGTTCTTTTATGAGAACCAAATTTTGGTTTCATTGATTTTCCCTGTCGTTGGTTCATTTTCTATTTTATTGATTTTCTCTCTTAATTTTATTGTTTCCTTTTTTCTACTTTCTTTGGGTCAATTTGCTCTTCTTTCTGTCCTCTTGCTTCTTAAGGTGGAAGCTTCAATGATTTATTTCAAACTCAAAGCATTTTAGAGCTATAAATTTCCATCTAAGCACTAATTTGGCTGCATCGCATCAATTTTCATATGTTGTATTTTTATTAACATTCAGTTCAAAATGTTTTATTTCCCTTGTGATTTCTCCTTTGTGTCATGAGTTATTTAGGAATGTACCACCCACTTGTTCTACCAATTACTGTGAGAGGAATGTTCTGACCAGGACAGCACTAAACATCATAGAAAAATTGGTGAATTAAACTTCATCAAAGTTAAAAATATCTGCTCATCAAACGACACTGCTAAGAAGAAACCTAAGCAAGTCCTAGAAGGAGAGAAAATATTTGTAATACATATATCTATCAAAAGACTTTTATCCAGAATATATAAAGAACTCTTCCAACTTAATAAAAAGACAAACCACCTAATATTTTAAATGGTCAAAATACTTGTAATGAAATTTCCCAAACAAGACACATGAATGACCAATAAGCAGTTGAAGAAATGTTCAGTATTATTAGACATCAGGGAAGTGCAAATTAAAACCATGCTTGCATACTATACAACCACCAGAATGACAAAGATGGCAACACCAAATGTTAGCAAGATGTGAAGCAACCAGAACTCTTACTTATTTATGGTGGGAGTAGGTGGTAAACACACTCTTAAAGTGATCCCCTGTGACCCCTGCCTCCTAGTTTCATGCCCAATGTGATCCCTTCCCCTTGAGTACGAGTGGGCTGTGCAATAGAATACGACAATAGAATGTGGCAAAGGTGATGAGAAGTATAGAAATACATGTATATGACGACATGATTACATTTTATAAGATTGTAGCACTCATTTTGCTAGAGTCTCCTGCTCTTTTTCTGGCTTTGAGGAAGCAACTGGCCGTGTTTAGGAACCTCATGTGGTAAGGAACTGCAGGCAACCTCTAGAAGCTGAGGGCAACCTCCAGCCGACAGCCAGCCAGAAATTGAAGCCCTCAGTCATAGAACAGCAAGGACGTGAATTCTGACAACAACTGCATGAGTTCAGAAGTGAATCCTGGGGCCTGCCCGGTGGCCCAATAGTTAAGTTCACACATTCCGCTTCTCGGCGGCCCAGGGGTCACCAGCCCGGATCCCGGGTGCAGACATGGCACCGCTTGGTACGCCATGCTGTGGTAAGCATCCCACATATAAAGTAGAGGAAGATGGGCACGCATGTTAGCTCAGGGCCAGGCTTCCTCAAGAAAAAAGAGGAGGATTGGCAGCAGTTAGCTCAGGGCTAATCTTCCTTTAAAAAAAATAAATAAAGTGAACCCTCCCCCAGCTGAGCCTCCATACGAGAACCCAGTCTTGGTCAACATTTTGGTTGCAGTCTTGCAAAGGATCAGCTAAGCTGTACTCAGACTCCCGACCCACAAAGACTGAGAGATAATAAATGTGCGATAGTTTAAGCTGTTAAGTGGTAATATTGTTACACAGCAATAGACAACTAATACAGCCTATAAAATAGTACGACCACTCTGGGAAATGGTTTGACATTTTCTTATAACATTAAATATACACCAACCATATGACCCAGAAATTCCATATTCAAGACAAACACAGGTCCATAAAAAAGACATATACAAGAATATATATAACAACTTCATTCACAGTAGCCAAAAATCAGAAAAAACAAATTTCCGTCAATGTAAGAGTAGATACAGAAATTGTGGTAAATTAATGCAATACACAGGATACTAGTCAGCAATAAAGTGTAATAAATTTTTGTTACATACAATGCACGAATGAAACATTATGCTAAGCTAAAGAAGCCAGACACAAAAGAGTGATTCCATTTATATGAAGTCCTAGAACAGGCATACCTAATCTATGAGGAAAGAAATTGGACCAGGGGTTGCCTCTGGGGACTGAGGGCAGGCATTGACTTGGAAAGGGCAAGAGATAACTTTCTGCAGTGATGGACATGTTCCCTATCTTGATGAGGTGTGGATTACACAGGTGTATGCATTTGTCAAAACACTTTGAACTGTACACATAAGATCTGTGCTTATCACTATGTGGAAATTATACTCCAATTTAAAAAATAAAGGACAAGCAAAATACCTGTTTGGTAAAGGATAGTAGCATATGTCTCAAGCCTAAGACGCTTGCAAAGATAAAGAGAAAAGCATAGAAGATCTGCTGCCATGTGGAGTCTGTAAGATCATAAGCTTCCAGAAGAAAAGGCACCTTCAAATTGGTTCTGCCCCACTCAGTTGATCTTAGTGCCTGGAGCTTCATTGACTCAATCCACTCAAATAAGATCATCCTACCCAATGAATGCTATCTACTCTATATCCCATATTTAATCAATAAGTGGTCATGGCCTATACATAACCAAGGCCGCTAAAGTAACTTTAGCCACGTGGTAACTTTAGCTACCTTATCACACAGCTACTTCAAACAAGATTTTATTTTCACCAATTACTAGAGACATTACTTAATTCAAAATAATATTTCTTGTGGTGCTCAGCCAAGCAATGTAGAGATTAAATTATCAAAAGACCTGTGAACTCAAAACTGTCAAGGACATCAAAAACAAGAAATCTGAGAAACTGTCACAGTCTAAGGAACCTAAGCAGGAATAACAACTAAATGTAATTTGGTATCCTGGAATGGGATCTTGGAACAGAGAAAGGTCATTAGGTTAAAAAAGGAAAGAAATCTGAATGAAGTATAGACTTTAACAATACTTTGTCAATATTCATTAATTGTAACAAATGTAAGATGTTAATAATAGCGGAAACTGTGTGCTGTGGGTGAGGGTTATACAGGAACTCTCTGTACTATTTTCTTAATTTTTCTGTAAATATAAAACTGCTATAAAAATAAAATCTATTTTTTAAAAAAAGACCTGTGAGGGGCCAGCCCCGTGGTGGAGTGGTTAAGTTCGTGCGCTCCACTTCGGTGGCCCAGGGTTTCACTGGTTTGGATCCTGGGCGTGGACATGGCACCACTTATCGGGCCATGCTGAGGTGGCGTCCCACATGCCACAACTACAAGGACCATAGCTGAAATATACAACTATGTATTGGGGGGATTTGGAGAGAAAAAGCAGAAAAAAAAGACCTGTGAGAGCAAGCTGTTTATATCATAGTAGGATCTGGGAAACGAGCACTGTAAGACATTTTTCACATACCAAAGACAAAGAGACAACAGGTTCAAAACATGGGGTTGGGAGAAAAGCGGCAGCACCCCACGAGCAGAATGGGTAGTTTTAAATCCGTCTCTGATACTGTCTCTACAAAGCTCCTTGCCTCCAAATGGCCGCTTCAAATGCAATCAGCATCAACCAACCTCTCCTCTGGCAGCTGCTATTGTTTCTAGTTTCACCCCTTGCAAATCTGGATGTGGGACACCTACAAGGTCCCCAAAGTAACTATTGGTATAAAAACATTAACGAGAAATGTAGTTGATTTTGATGACTTTGGAGGGAAAATGGAGAAGGCATTTAAGTTGAACCTGGCAAACAAGTTTAAAATCCTCTTTAAATTAGAGATTTATAAGGCTATGATTGGGACAATGGGGAAATTTGACCACGTATTGAATCTTAGATATTGTGTTGTATCAATTTGAAGTTCCTGGGTGGGATCGTTGCACTGCGGTCATGTAGGAGAATTGTCTCGTTCTCAAGACTGAAAGTATTTAGTGGTAAAGTTTCATGATGTCTCCAAACAGCTTTCAAATTGTTCAGAAAAAAATGTACATATACATATGTCTCTCTATATCTACTTTTTTTAATCTGCCCAGCTATATACAAAATGTGAATACACATATTTATAAAAATATACTCTCGGCTGGCCTGTGGCAGAGTGGTTAAGTTCGCCACTCCGCTTTGGCAGCCCAGGGTTTACCCAGTTGGGATCCTGGACGCGGACGTGGCACCACTCATCGGGCCATGCTGAGGCGGCATCCCACATGCCACAACTAGAAGGACCCACAACTAAAAATACACAACTATGTGCTGGGGCACTTGGGGAGAAAAAAGCAGAAAAGAAAAAAAAAAACAAGAAGACTGGCAACAATTGTTAGCTCAGGTGACAATCTTTAAAAATATATATATATATTCTCTCTGTCTCTCTCTATACACGTAAGAGGTGTACCAATGTTTATTGTACTCTTCTGGCAACTTTTCTAAATGTTTGATTTTCTCAAAATAAAACATTTGTGAGAATCTCCCTTGATATATCTATTCTTCAAAACCCACATTTGAGGGGCCGCCCAGTGGTGCGGCGGTTAAGTGTGCATGTTCCACTTCTGCGGCCTGGGGTTCGCAGGTTCAGATCCCGGGTGCGGAGGTGGCACCTCTTGGCAAGCCATGCCGTGGTAGGCATCCCACATATAAAGTAGGGGAAGATGGGCATGGATGTGAGCTCAGGGCCAGTCTTCCTCAGCAAAAAGAGGAGGATTGGCAGCAGATGTTAGCTCAGGGCTACCCTTCCTCAAAAAACAAAAAATACACACCTGACTCCTCAAGCCCAGGGATGTCTCTTTAATATTCCTTCCCCAACACTGCCCAGCTTTGATGGCTTTGTTTTCCACTAGATTTCTTTTCTTTTTTTTAAAGATTGGCACCTGAGCTAACAACTGTTGCCAATCTTCTTCTTTTTTTTTTTTTCTGTTTTTTCTCCCCAAGTCCCCCCAGTACATAGCTGTATATTTTAGTTGTGGGTCCTTCTAGTTGTGGCATGTGGGACGTTGCCACAGCATGGCCTGACGAGTGGTGCCATGTCCACGCTCAGGATCCGAACCAGCGAAACCTTGGGCTGCCAAAGCGGAGCGCACGATCTTAACCACTCAGCCACGGGGCCAGCCCCCACCACGAGATTTCTTTCTCTCTCCCACTTCAAATACATTTCCTCTCTAATGTACAAAGCCTTTCCCTCTGCTTGGCTTCTATCCCAAAACTCCAATCCTAAACCCATCGAAATTTTCAGTTAAACCTATGGAGCTCTAGTTAATAAGGCCTACCCTCCTGAGAAGAGTCTAGTGACCACGATGCCAAGCAAGCGTTTCTGAGGTATCATCACTACCCCAGGTAGCATAACGAAATAGTCCCACCAAACAGTACTTCACAAGAATTCTGAGAAATGGAACTTTCTTCATCTCATTTCACAGCTAGAGGACTCCAACACTGTACTAAATTAGAAAGACTGCAGCTATTTCTAACTTTACTGCATGTCATCTGAAGCTAGATTGAAGGCTACTTCCTAGTTCCCAGCTTTCAAAGAGTACTGACAAAGATGTTCACACAGAAGTGCCAAACTTCCAGAGATATCACAAAGGAAGAGTGACTAGTTGAACTAACAGTGAAGGGCTTTCACAATAAGGACTATAACTAAAAAGAATTTCTAGTAGTTGAGAGATTAACTATTGGTTTCTAAAGCCCCAATTACTGTTAATTTCTTATATTAAAGGCATGAGAAGTGATTGTGTTATTCTGGAGCTCTAAGCACAGAGCAATGTACCTTATACTAATTGTAAATAGATCTCTAAGGTAAATGAGCAAGAGATTGAAGGATAAGCATGAGTAAACAGAGCTTGATGTTGTGATGACTAGACTTTGAGTCAGGATACCAGGATTTCTCTCTGATGCCCACGTAACTGCTTTCCTCCTTTTTCTCCTCTTCTGGACCACTTTTTTCCAGTAAGCCTAATGTCCTTCTGTCAAATTCTCTGTAGAAAGACCTCAGAATGGCACCCTTCACCCCCAAGTGCCTCCTACACCTGTATTATCTCTTTCTCCACTTCTTTTCCACCACAAAATGATACCACACATGATGCAGTTTTTTACTATTTACAAAGCTCTTTCACGTATATTGACTCAATTCTCTCAATAATTCAATGGGAGGCATGTTATCAAAAGCTTTTCACAGTTGAAGAAACTGAAATTCAAAGAGGTTAAGAGATTATCCCGGGTCACAAATCTATTAAATGGCAAAGCCAGAAATTCAACCTCGATTGTGAGTTTAAAGCTAGCATTCTTTTTTCTACACCTCAGATAAAATTCCAATTTCAGTGGTCTAGGTTAAAATATCCTTTGTGAATATGCTAGAAAAACGGGAAACCTCATGAATTTAGCATGAATATCATAATGAAAACAAAGGAGATATTGTATCTTCATAGAAATGTGAAAGAAATATTCATAAGAAACAGAAAGAGGATCCTTTCTCAGCCCCCTCCTGTCTCCTTCCTTCTTCCCCTAAAACATCCTCCATTCTCCTGCCACTTTAGCAGGAACCTACAGCCAACTCGGACCCTGCTTCTCAACAGCAAAACTAGGTCAAGGGATGTTATTAACAAATACTTTGTTCACACAATAATAAATGAATAAGGAACACTAGCATTTTTAAAGAAAGGTTTGTATAATGGTTTCACAAATCTAGCTGTGTAACAAACAGCAACTTTATTTTCCTCCAACTTATTTTCTGGTTAGAGCCCCTACCCTCTATGTGGTAAAAGTTCAAATTTAGTCAATATGTACCTGAAGGATATATCTAATTTCTAGGGTGCTTGCGGAGTATCAAAACATTGGGAGATGGGGCGGCTAGTCCTTGACTGTCTGTTATCACCTTGGCTTCCCTGTAGTCATCCATCATCCTGTTTCATATTTGTCTACTGGACATGCAAGTGATTGCTGCATCACCCCCATGATCCCATTAGAAGGGCGACTGCAGTTTTGACAACGATCCTTTCAACTTCTATACAGACTCCAGAATACACAAAAACTCATCCTGCTGCCAGGCAGAGTCACGGAAACTGTGGGATGCTACCTAAAACCCCATCAACTCCTGTGGCACTCTCAGGCCACAGAACTGTCCATCTGCTTCCAGGCCATACTGTAACACATGGGACTCTCTAAGCTGTCGCGGACTCAGACCTGCCACACAGCCCTTTAATCCTGGAGATCTTGGGTCTTCTTTGGCCTCTATCTAAGAACACATCTAGATTGCCTCTCCTCTGGGTTCCCACAACCTTACCTGATGTTTCTGTCATTTCACTCCTCCCCACTAGGGCCACATCAGTCTCCTTTTCAGTGACCCACCAAGGTAAGTTCTTCTCTCTTTCCATTTGCGATGTGGACCTCTCCCTTTTCTCTCAACCCAGAGAATCTTTAGTCTGAAGTCAGGAAGCTTTTCTCTGATTCATATTACATTCTTCTATATGATTGCTTATGCTCTGAGTCCTTCTCATGGGGTTTATGAAGATTCAATGAGATAATATGAAAAATGTTAGTCACTTTTTTTATGAGTTAAATTTGGCAATGATAGGATGTTTAAGTCACAAGGACCTTTTAATCCAGAGCAGTTTGTGAAAATTATTTTCCATTAAAAAGATAATTTCTGAATCTGTCATCTTTCTGATTAGGAATGGTAATTTTTATTTTAACAGTTAACATGGCTTTAATTTCAACTAGCTACAGGGCAGGATTACCTACTAGTTTATAGCCTTCATTTTCCTGTCAGAGGATCTGAAATATAATTATAGAATGTACAATTTTGTAATAACTTCTTCTAAGCATTAGTTCATTTTCTTTTTCTTTTTAATTTAATTTCTCTTTATGAAAACAATTGGGAAAAATTTGTTAAGCACTTTTTATGCACAGGTATGGGGAGAATATAAGCAGAACACCCATAAACTCTCTCTTCAAGCAGCTATAATCTTTTTAGAAAACAAAATCTAGACAAAAGTGAGAAGTTAAATGGGAAGATAAGGGTGCGAGTGAAAAATGTACTGTAGAAAATTATTCCTAGTGGTCTGAAGTTTTTATTAAGATCTCTGGGAAACTAGGCTTTTGAGAAATTTGTGAATTTTAAAGAAGTGTTATGTTATTTTCCAATTGATACTAATTTTTTTGAACAGAATGAGGCCAATTAACAGATCTCAGTAAATAGAGAAAGAGGGTAGAGAAAACATTTTTGTAAAATTCAAGAAGCCAGAGTTATAAACCTACCTTTGCCACTTATATGCTGGGTAAAAGCTGTGTGTGTGTGCATGTGTGTGTGTGTGCGTCCACACTTGCCTTTGTGAGTATTTTGGGCTGGAATGGGGAAGAGAGAGACTGAGGAGAAGGGACTGGAGGAGAAGCCAGTCACCCCCTCCCACAGCTGTCTAATATCTGCACGTCACATAGAAGGAAAAAATTCATAGCTGTCACAACTGCGATAGCACGATCGAAGGTGCGTGAGGTTGTAGAACTACATCTGTACTCACCAGCTAGCAAAGCCTATGCTAATAACTTTTCCATATTTATTTTTGTCAATTTATTCATCTAGTAAATATTTATCAAGCCCTACCACGTGAGTACTCAGGATCCAGGGGGAACCTTTATAGACAGATTCTGCCTTCATGAAGTTTACAAGCTGAGTGGGGAGGCAGACATTAAAAGTTACTCAGATTCATAATTACAGACTAGGAAGGAATGGGATGGAGAGCTACAAAAGTGTATAATGGAGTGCATCTGCTCCGGGCACGCAAGGGCTGCTTCCCCAAGAAGTGACCTTTGAACTGAGCTCTGAAAGATGAGTGGGAATTAAGAAGTTGAAGAGTCCGTGGAAAGGCCTCAAAGCAGGAGAGAGCATGGCATTTCAGGAACTAAAAGAAAACTGGAGCACAGCACAGGAGGACAGGATTACCTACTAGTCTATAGCCTTCATTTTCCTGTCAGAGGATGTGAAATATAATTATAGAATGTACAATTTTGTACAGGAGATGGGACTGGAGTGGTTGGCAAGGGCAAGGGCCTTGCAGCCACAGTGTGGGAGACAGGAAAGAGCTTTAAAGAAAGGAAGGGCACAATCAGATTTCCTGATTGCTGTGTGGAGAATTGAGAAGAGGAAAAGAATGGACCCGAGGAAGCCATGGCATTACTGCCTGATACAGTAAAAACATCCTTATGTTCTCTCATCTGGACCTCCAAGCCCGAGGTATGGATGGTGGACCTCACCAGGAGAAAATGACCATCAGGAGATCCCTCTGTCACCAGGAAGTGCTTGTGCTTGTTGGCAGTCAGTCTTTCCAGACAACAAAGTCCCTCTGATGAACTATGTGGGACGTCAGAGTCCTGCATATGGATGGCAGGAAACACATTGCCTAAGACCAGCCAGCTAGAAGTAAGAGAGACAGGGCCCCCTGCTGGTGGAGCTGAGGCCATTCCATAGAGCTAGGGCTGGGCCTCCTGTGGGCGATGGTGCTGGGCTGCACCGACTCACTCCTGGGGGTCAGGTTTGGAGGACGGAATTCTTGGAGGTGGAGGGGTAGAGATGTCAGTCTTGAGTACTCAAGGTCCTGGATAAAGTAAACGTGAACTGATGTCAAACTTCCACCACCGTGGGTTTCATTGCCTGGTTAAGTTGAAGGAATTGCTGCCACTGCTGAATTACTCCTGACGTTAGTCACATAGTAAAGTTTGTGCCAACTTCCGTTTGGTTTCAGGAGATGAAGGTTAAGGAATGCTGGTGAATGGGATCATTTATCAGTTCTGGTGGATCACTGAACTCCTGCAGAAACCTATATAACGGGCTCCGTCAGAGGCTCGAGTTATATTCATAGGAAGCCAGCAATCTTCCTCTCACTCCAACAGAAGATTGATTGTATTTGAGACTTTGGCCACAGCTGTGGGATACAGGGCCACCTGTTAGCTAAATAAGGGAATCTGGGAGTATCAAACTGCTCAGTACTCTACATAGGGCTTGGCTGCTGGCGGATCAGCCAGGAAGCCTTGTGTCAGAACCATAGGGCTTGCAGACAAACTTTTCTTTGTGCCAGCATGGGACTTTTTCCAAATATAGGGTAGTTAGATATATGATTAGATCCTCCACAATTTTACCCAGGAGAAACCTAGGAGTTGGAAAATAGCGTAAGTCTTGGCAAGAAGCAGGAGCTGGCAGCATAGAAGGCAGGTATCATAGACGGAAACAAGCGGCTAGTGCAATCAGTTGTTCCACAAGCAGAGGAGACAGGTACTACAGAATGCTCTAGCAAAGGTCAATAATTGACACAAAACTATTCCAATTTTCCATAGCCCACCTGCTAGGTTCAACCAAATTAAGCACTTTAACACCAGTCATTTTGAAAAATAAAAGATATCTATTTAGTTGGTATTTAGACAAAACACAAAATTTAGAAAAGAGATCAACATCTTTCTGTCATCCTACTTGTTATTGGGAGTTCAATCAGATTTGAAATTAAGAAGGGGGCGTGGAATAGATGAGACAATGAACGCTTCTTTCCTAACTCCTTCCCCAGGCTCCTTCAGGGCTGTTTAGTATGCCCTGATATGCACCACATTTGAATCAGCTTTTACATTTATGTATATAACGTAATTCAGCTTTCTATCCAACGAGTCGATGCTAAAATGTAAGAATCTCTCTAATTGCTTTTTTTGGTAAATGTCCAGCCTGCAACATTTTAATTAGAGGCTAGAGGGAGATAAAGGACCTTTAAATTTTCCCTTCCACAAAGACCATAAATTGATTTGCAGCTATGTGCCTTCCGATTTCAATGACTGTTTGACAAATAGTATAAATAAGTACATGTACTATAGTAGGAAACATCTGTCGAGTCCATGTTTCTACGTTTGACTTTTAGATTACACATTTGTTATTTAAAATACATCTTAGTAGACAGAATTTAAATAGTAGCATATGCTCTATTGCTTTTTTTGTGTTTCGTTTTTGCCCTGAGCTAACACCTGTGCCAATCTTCCTCTATTTTTTATGTCTGTTGTCACCACAGTACGGCCACTGATGAGTGGTGTAGGTCTGCACCTGGCAACCAAACCTGGGCCACTGAAGCAGAGTGTGCCAAACTTAACCACTAGGCATGGGGCCGGCCCCTATGGTCTATTGTTTTTTATAAAATAGTCAATATATCAGGAAGATATAATAATTATAAATATGTATGCTTCTAACACAGAGACCCAAAATGCATGAGGCAAAAACTGCCAGAATTGAAGGGAGAAATAGTCAATTCAACAATAATAGTTGGAGACTTCAATACCCGACTTTCAATATAGAGAGAACAACTAGATAGAAGATCAGCATGAAAATAGAAGACTTGAAGAACTCTGTAAACCAACTAGTCCTAACAGACATCTATAGAACTCTCCACTCAACAACAACAGAATACTCATTCTTCTCAAGTACACATGGAATGTTCTCCAGAACAGACCATATGCTAGGCTATAATACAAAGTCAATACACTTAGGATGAGATCACATAAAGTATGTTCTCCAACTAGAATGGAAGGAAAGTAGAAATCAATACAGAAAGAAATTTGGGGTTTTAAAAAATGTGTGAAGGGCCAGCCCCAGTGGCCTAGTGGTTAAGTCAGGCACGCTCTGCTTTGGTGGCCCAGGTTCAGTTCCCGGGCATGGACCTACACCACTCATCTGTCAGTGGCCATACTGTGGTAGCAGCTCATATACAAAAAGAGGAAGATTGGCAGCAGATGTTAGCTCAGGGCAAGTCATCCTCAGCAAAAAAAAAAAAAAAAAGTGAAAATTAAACAACACACTCCTATAACCAGTCAAAGAAAAAGATCACAAGAAAAGATAGAAAATATTTTGACATTAATGAATATGAAAACACAAAATACCAAAATTTATGGGGTGCAGCAAAAGCTGTGACTAGATGGAAGTTTGTAGCTATAAATGCCTATATTAAAAAAGAAGAAAGATCTCAAATCAAAAACTAAACTTCCACATTAAGACATTGGGAAAAGAGAGCAAACTAAACCCAAGGCAAGCATTAGTCATGAAGGAAATACAAATCAAAACCACATGAGATATCACTGGGATGGTTGTAATCAATCAGATAATAACAAGTGTTGGGGAGGAATTGGAACCCCCATACAATGGTAGTGGGAATGTAAAATGGCCCAGTCACTTTAGAAAAGTCTGGCAGTTCCTCAAAAGTTAAACATAGAGGGGCCGGCCCAGTAGCATAGGGGTTAAGTTTGTATGCTCCACTTTGGTGCCCCAGGGTTCGCCAGTTTGGATCCTGGGCATGGACTTACTCACCACTTATCAAGCCATGCTGTGACAGGTGTCCCACATAAAAATAGAGGAAGATGGGCACAGATGTTAGCTCAGGGCTAAGCTTCCTCAGCAAAAAGAAGAGAATTGGCAGCAGATGCTAGCTCAGGGCTAATCTTCTTCTTCAAAAAAAAGTTAACTGTAGAGTCACCCTATGGCCCAGCAATTCCACTTTCAGGCATATATCCAAGAGAAATGAAAACATGTTCATGCAAAAACTTGTACACAAATGTTCATAGAAGCATTATTCATAATAGGCAAAAGTGGAAACAATCTAAATGTCCATCAACTGATGAATGGATAAATAAAATCTGGTATAAGCATACAATGGAATATTATTTGTTAAAGGAAATGAAGTATTAATACATGCTTCAACACGGATGAACTTTGAAAACATTATGCTAAGTGAAAGAAGCCAGACACAACATCATATAGTATATAATTCCACTTATGTAAAATATCCAGATTAGGCAAACCCACTGAGATGGAAAGTAGATTAGTTTCTGCTGAGGGATAGGAGAGCAGTTGGGGGAAAATGGGGACCACTGCTAATGTGTACATGGTTTCTTTTTGGGGTGATGAAAATGTTCTAAAATTGTGCAATGGTTGCACAATTCAATAAATATGCTAAAAACCACTGTTAATTTTACACTTGAAAGGTGTGAATTGTATGATATATGAATTATATCTCCATAAAGCTGTTACTTATATAAGTATTGCTACCCCTGCTTTTTTCGTCTTTTTTGGTTACCATTTGCTTGAAATGACTTTCCATCCCTTCACTCTCAGTATATGTAGTCTTTAAGGCTAAAGTGAGTTTCTTGTAGGCAGTGTATTGTTGGATATTGTTTTTTCATTCATTCAGTCAGTCTATGTCTTTTTTTTTAGAAAGATGATCCCTGAGCTAACATCCTCCGCCAATCCTTCTCTTTTTGCTGAGGAAGACTGGCCCTGATCTAACATCTGTGCCCATCTTCCTCTACTTTATATGTGTGATGCCTGCTGCAGCACGACTTGACAAGTGGTGCATCAGTATGCACCCGGGATCCGAAGTGGTGAACCCCAGGCCGCCGAAGTAGAGTGTGCAAACTTAACCATTGAGGCCCCAGTCTATGTCTTTTGATTGGAGAATTTAATTAATTTACATTTCAAGTAATTATTGATAGGTAAGGACTGGCTATTGCCACTTTGTTAATTGTTTTCTGGTTGTTTTGTAGATCCATTGTTCTTTGTTTCTTATCCTGCTGTCTTTTTCATGTTTTGACGTCTTTCCCTATCAGTATGCTTTGACTTCTTTATCATGGTTTTTTTTAATGTGTGTAATTGCTACAGGTTTTTCCCTTGTGGTTACCATGAGGCTTACATAACATATGTTAAAATTATAATACTCTATTTTAAGCTGATAACTTAACTTCAATAGAATTTCAAAACTTTACACTTTTGCTTCTCCTCCTCCTCACATTTTATGTTACTGCTGTTACAATTTACATATTTTTTTATATTATGTAACTAATAACAGGTTATTGTAATTATGGTTATTTTTACTTTGTCCCTTTTTTTTACCTTTTAAAGTAGAGTTTTTTAAACGAGGTGAATTATGCACCACCATTACCAAATTACAGAATCTAACTCTGACTATATGTTTACCATTACCAGTGAGTTTTACACTACCTTTTTATGTTTTTATGATGCTAATTAGCATCCTTTTATTTCCCCGCAAAGAACTCCCTTCAGCATTTCTTGTTATGCGAGTCTAGTGGTAATGAACTCCCTCAGCATTTGTTTGTTTGGGAAAGTCTTTATCCCTCCTTCATTTCTAAAGGACAGCTTTGCCAGGTATAGAATTCTTGGTTGGCAGTTTTTTTCTTTCAATGTTTTGAATACGTCATCTTATTCTCTCCTAGGTGAAATGCTTCTCTTGAGAAATCTGCCAATAATCATGGAGGGGTTCCCTTATATGTAACTTCTCTCTTTTCTCTTGCTGGTTTCAAAATTCTTTCTTTGTCTTTGACTTTTGGTGATTTAATTATAATGTGTCTTGGTTTAGTCCTATTCAGGTTCAACTTATTTGGAGGCCTTCAGGCCTCATGGATCTGGATGTCCATTTCTCTCCCCAGGTTTGGGAAGCATTCAGTCATTATTGCTTTAAATATACTTTCTGTCCCTTTCTTTTTCTCTTCTCCTTCTGGAATTCCCATAGTGTGAATATTGTTTCTTTTCTTTGTGATCCATAAGTCTCATAGGCTTTCTTCACCTTTTTTCATTCTCTTTTCTTTTTGCTCCTCTGACTGCATAATTTCTAACATCCTATCTTCCACATCACAGATTCTTCTGCATGGTCAAGCCTGCTTTCGAAACTCTAGTGAATTCTTCAGTTCAGTTATTGTATTTTTCACCTCTATGCTTTCTGTTTGGGTTTTTTTTTTTTTTTAATGATTTCTATTGCTTTGTCGATCTTCTCATTTTGTTCATGCATTGTTTTCCTAAGTTTGTTTAGCTGTCTGTGTTTGTGTTCTTGTAGTTCATTAAACTTCTTCATGAGAATTATTCTGAATTTTTTTCTGACAGTTTATAGATCTTCATTTCTTTAAGATCAGTTATTAGAGTTTTATGGGTTGCCTTTGCTGGTGTCATATTTACCTGGTTTTTCATGATCCTTGATTCCTTCCTTTGATATCTGCTCATTTGAGTCATTAGGCTCCTTTTCGAGACTTTACAAGTCTGCTTTGGCAGAAACAGATCTTCACCAGTCAGTTCAGTTTGGGTTTGGGGTGTGACTGCTGGTAATGTCCTTGGGTAGGTGGAGCCTGCTATTACGGTCTATTTTTAGGTGGGGCAACTGTTCAAGGTCTGAAGTTGGGAATGGGGGAGGGACATGGCTGAGAAGAGTTGGATAGGACTGCTGGCTTTGTTCCCTACCCAAGTGAGGCTTTAGGATGGGTTGCACAGTTGCCTGGATTCTCTGGTCAGGTTTAATAGATGGTTGGGACTGGGTACTATATTCAGTTAAAGATGGGGCTATGAACTAGCTTCCCTGCCCTGGCAGCAGGACAGGACCCAGGTCCTGAATGGCTCATTGTTTGGGGACTTGAATCAGGCAAGAGCATGCGCTGAATTCCCTGGTCAGCTGAGGCCACCAGTTTTGCTCTGTATATGGGGAAAGCCACAGGCTGTGCTCTCGTTCAAGCGCCATGGTAAGCAGGGCTGTTGGATGATGGGCTGCACAGCTTCCCATGTGGTCTGGTTAGGTTCCCTGGTTGGGCACACTGGAGGCTGTATTCAGGAATGAGTGGGGCTACGAATTAGTTCCCCTGTCTGGGTGCAGTGGGAGCAGCAGCTCTAAGTCAGTAAAGTTCTTTGTTGTCTTAACTCAAGCTGACCCACACCCCAAGTTCCTTGTCTGAATGGGTCCACTGGCTTTGTTCAGCAAACTATCTGCTTTGCATGCCCTTGTCTGGGCTAGAGCACTAGTGAGCCACACAGTTTCCAGGAGTTCTCATCAAACCTCTGGTCAGACAGACCGGAGCCACAGTGGGTGGGCGGAGCCATGTCTCAGCAATCTTGCCTGGCAGGAAGGGGCGGGGTTGCTCCAGGAAACTCTCAATTTCCCAAACAGGCTCTCTGGTGGAAGGCGCCAGAAGCTACCCTCAGCCTTGGCTTTGAATTAATCCCCCTGCCTGTGCATAGCAACGGGATCCTCCACACCAGGAACTGGCTTTGCTCTGGCGGCAATCTGCTCCGCCAGCCCACCTCTTGGCTGGAGCACTGCTGGGCTACACAGCCTCCAGGTGTTCCTGCCAGACCCTCTGGTCAGATGTGGCCGGGAGACATTCTCCACTGCGGGTAGGACTGTGACTCAGCTCCTTGTCTGGGCGTGTGCAAACCAGGCCCTAGGGCTGGCAAAACTTCTCAGCTGAGGATCTGAATAAAGCAGATCTACATCCAGCTGAGTCCCCTGATCAGAGTGGGTCGCTGACTTGGTTCTGCTGATAAGCAAAGTCACTGGTTGGGATTACCACTTGGGCACTGCAGGCATGAACTCTGCCAAGATCCGTGTGCAAGTTGTTGCAAGCCCCGTCCCCCTTCTCATCACAGTCAGACTCCCAGTGGTTGAGCCCCAGAGAGTCCCTTGCAATCCCCATGGGGGCAACATCAAAGTAGTGGCGCCCACAATGCTAAGGGGGGTGCTGGTTGTCCCCCAGAGTTCTCTTTTCCCGCTAGATGAGCCAGAGGCTCAGGGGGACACTTTGCGCGTGGTCCTGTGCTGGCCCGGGGGGAGGGGCGCTGCAGTCAATCTGTAATCGCTTCTCTTACCTTTCTAATGCAGTCTGTCTTGGTCGCTGTGGGGCAGGGGGTGCTTCAGCCTCACCCCAGTGCTCTAGGAGTCTCTCAGTGGTGTGTTGTTCTGGAACAGTCGCTAGTTGTTCTTCTTGTGCCGGGGAGCGAAGTCAGAAACGACCTATGTCGCCATGTTGGTGACGTCACGCTCCAAAGCTGTTATTTAAAAGTTAGATAAGCATAGCAGTTTAACTGTACATTCCTAGTTAGATATACTTTAAGGACAAGGGAACTAAGAAAATATTTTGTAAACTGTTTTCAATAATCATATGGTTGATGGTAGTGTTGCTGTTTTTATGTTGAGGCTTGTGTATGCGCTATGAGGATAAAATAAAGTATGGGAAAAAGGGCTACAGATGTAAGATCAATTAAGTAAGATTTATGTATTGCCAATATCAAGATGAATTAATAATGTTTTGTCTTTTATATTATAGATAGATAGATATATGATCAGTCCATTGAAAAAAATCTAGAAATAATGGCCAACACAGTAGCAATGAGCACCTCTTATACCCCAAGTTGTCATTTCTAAATATCATTCCTCAGTAAAAAGAATCAGGGCTCCTCAGAAATTGGCAGATTCCTGATATGCAGAATAAAATATTAAAAACAAGCCTGGAACAGCTAGTCATTCCAGAAAGCAAGAAGGCTATCAAAAATCCATATGATTATTTCGAAAGGAGTCAAGAGTCAAATTGAAGAAGCTCCCACTGAAAAAGATGGGACAACTTGAGCAAAAATAAGATTAATAACTGAAATGAATTCAAATACAGCAAACTTTTTTTTATAATGAATTCATGATGTATTTATAATAAAGCTGAAAAATAAAATGCATTTGTCACTATTGGAAGCTACTAGGGAAGTGAATCATTATTTTGAAAATCGTTAAATTAAAGGAAAGAATCAAGGATTTATCCTATTTTTCTTATCTGAACTGTAAATTAAGATAATTAACTAATTGATGATGGAAAAGCTTTTTTATACAGAATTTTTCCAATAAATAAGTGAAAATGGAATGAGAGAATTAGACTATCACTTTTCTTGTAACCATTATGAATGAATAGATCCAAGTAATTATTGTTCATTGGTGGTAAACATCACAACAAAAAAGATAACCAGGTACTATGTGCCTCCTGATGTGTCTATATTACCAATGAAGTATTCTTGCTAAAAATAACTGAGCCAGAATCTAATCAATCGTGCCTTTAGAGCCAGCTACCAGTTGACAGGAAATGCGGGAAAGAGAAACAAGGGAACCTATTAAATGAAACCACAAGGATGCAACAACAAAACCCAGTCTGTAAGACAAATAACCCAGTTACTTCAACAAGTAAATTGCAAAGAAAAAATGTGAGGAGGAGAGAGAGAAAAAGAAGAGAGGGAGGGACCTATTCATTAAAAGAGATTTTAGACTTTTACTTTACACCACATACAAAACTAAAAAAGGATCAAAGACCTAAACATGAGAGCTAAAACTATAAAACTCTCACGAGAAAACATAGAGGAAAAACTTCATGTCATTGGATTTGGCAAGGATTTCTTGAACATGATACCTTTAAAAAGCACAAGCAACAAAAGTAGAAATTGGACTACATCTAAATTTAAAACTTCTGTGCATCAAAAGATGAAAAGGTAACCCATGGAATAGGAGAAAATATTTGCAGATCATGTATCTGATAAGGGGTTAATATTCAGAATATATAAAGAACTCCTACAACTTAACAATAAAGAACAAACAACCTGCTTAGAAAATGGGCAAAAGACTGGAATAGACATTTCTCCAAAGAAGGTATACAAATGGCCAACAAACACATGAAAAGATGCTCATCATTAGGGAAATGCAAATCAAAACCACAATGAAATACCACCTTACACCCATGAGGTGGCTACTATTTAAAAAAAAAAAAAAAAGGCATAAAAACAAGAAAATAACAAGTGTTGACAAAGGTGTGGAGAAATTGAAACCCTTGTGAACTGTTGACGAGAATATAAACTGGTGCCAACCCTATGGAAAATGGTATGGTGTTTCCTCTGGAAAAAAAAAAAAAGTAGAATTACCATATGATCCATTAATTCCATTTCTGGGTATATATCGAAAAGAAAATTGAAAGCAGAGTCTCAAAAAGGTATTTGTAGGGGCTGGCCCTATGGCCTAGTGGTTAAGTTCAGTGCACTCCACTTCGGCAGCCTGGGTTTTCTTCCTAGGTGCTGATCTACACCATTTGTCAGTGGCCATGTTGAGGTGGCAGCTCACATACAAAATGCAGACAGACGGTAACAGATGTTAGCTCAGGGCGAATCTTCCTCAGCCAAAAAAAAAAAAAGATATTTGTACACCCATGTTCAAACAGAGGCATTATTCACCAGAGCCAAGAGGTGGAAGCAACCCAAGTATCCATCAACAGATGGATAGATAAACAAAACAAAATTCAGGATATACATACAATGGAATATTATTCACTCTTAAAAAGGAGTGAAACTCTGACACATACTACAACATGGATGAACCTTGAGAACATTATGCTAAGTGCAATAAGCCAGTCACAAAAAGACAAATACTATATGATTACACTTATATGAGGTACCTAGAGTAGTCAAATTCACAGAGACAGAAAATAGAGTGGTGGTTGTCAAGGGGCTGGGGGAGGGGGAAATGGGGTGTTGTTCAATGGGTATAGGTTTTCAGTTTTGCAAGATGAAAAGAGTTCTGGAAATGGATGGTGGTGATGGTGGCGCAACACTGTGAATGTACTTGACACTACTGAACTGTACACTTAAAAATGGTTAAGATGGTAAATCTAAAGTTATGCATATTCTACCAAAATTTTTTAAAATTTTAATTAAAAAAATTTAAGAAACAGCCAATTGCAAGGTATGGATTTTATCTGGATACTGATTCAAATGTACAAACTTAGAAATAAAAAAACATTTATTTGTAAGACAGTTCAGGAAATTTCAATAGTAACTGTATGTTTAATAATTAAGTTATTATTGTCCATTTTTTCGGTGTGATATGGTATTGTGGTTGTCGTTTTTAAAAAGAGTCCCTGTCTTTTAGAGATAAATACTAAAATATTTCTGGATAGAATAATTTGATGTTTGGAATTTGCTTTAATATAGTCAGGGTAGGGAAGCAGACCGGGCCAAACTAGATTGTCTGTGGTTGACAATTGTTAAGTTAATTGTTAAAGTTAGTTGGAGTTAATTGTTGAAGTTAGTTGATGGGTACCTCAGAGTTCCTTCTTCTCCCATTATGTATTTTTGAAAATACCTCTTTGGTTTGAACATAGATGGTATGTGATATGATTCTTTACTACTAGATATGCATATAGGAAGGCTACTACATTTATGCCAATTTCTTCTCAGCCCACGATGACATGCTTGTTTTCAACCTCATCTAGCAAATCTGTTCCCTTCTGTCAAGTACCATAGTACTAAATAGTTCCTGCATTCCAAGTGCTTAGAAGCCAGAATAAATAGCCATAGGCCACATGGCACCATCAGTCGTTGTACAAAGTCCAGAAATATCATGAGAAAGTGGATAACTAATGTACATGTCTGTTTGCTGAAGGATATCCTGTAAGCCACAACGTGTCAAAAGCCTGTGGACTGATTATTGCCCTACAAACAGGACAGCACTGGAGACACTGAGACTGATTTTTAGGTTAAATTTATCCATGAAGGAAACAGAGAGGCCATGTTTACACAAAATGGTAGGAAGCTGGATACTAAACACAGCATCTAGCCACTTCAAACCATTGTCCCAAGAGTTGTTACTGATTGAACAATTCACTGTTTCCTGCCATTATTTCTAAGTTTTATGTTTGCATTTTAAAGTAAACATGATGAAAGATTTTTGCTTCAGTTTTCCCTGATGAGTTTTATATATTTGTATTTTTCTCTGTTCAAGTATTTCTATTTTAAAAAATGTGATCAGTAATATTACGAACAAGCTTATTGTGCTTCTATCTTTATTTCGGAATTAAAATGTTGAATGGTTCTAAAAGGCACATTTATTTAAACTTCTCCTGCAGAGGATTAAAGAAACTCTAGAAAAAATATAATCATAGGCTTATTAAAATGTGTTTTCTCTCCCTGTCTGGAGTCCCTCTTTGCATCCTGGCCCTCAGCTTTTACAATAGTAGGAAGTGATTCTTGGCACATGTTTTACTACTGTAGGACATGCTTCTGAATCTGGGAAAACTAGTACCCACCCTAAGTGTAATGAGAAGATTATTTAAGCATTTCCTTCTGTTCTGGGAAGGAAGAATTCTCAAAATGGGTTAAACTCACACAATGGTGATATACAACTGAAGGTCAAAGATGCTGAGTTCAAGTCCTGCCTTGATATCAAAGTAGTTGAGTGACCTGAGAAAAGTCACTGAATCCATTGGGACTTTGGGCTGTTCATTATACGTTCCAGAAGAGATCTATAGGACGCCTTCCAGTTCTAAAATTCTGTGCTTCTTTGACTTAACTCATGCAGTCAAGAATTGGTATGGCACAGAATTTATAGATAACCAAAACCCAATCTCCTCCATCACAGAATTTTGTCCACTTTTCCATTCTTTTATCTACTTTAAGTTAAAGATGAATTGCCAGTACCACAAGAAAAGATAAACAGTCAAGATGAAGTAGAACTTGGAAAACATACAAAACTTTTTTTTAATCTCTGAAAAAATTTTCTGTACTTTGTTTTTATACATCTAAATGAGTTTACCTTACTAAGTATCAAATAAAATCTCTCAAGCATTTTAAGCAACTATTAAGTTTTTTCATGCCCAGCAAGTGCATTTTTAACTGAGTAGGCAGAATGGTCCTGTTTGATATCAATACCACAAAGTTCAGGAAGGAAATGAATGTTAGGATTTGGGGTTTGGAATCAGAAGACTTCAAGACTCTTTGGACTCAGAGTTAAAGGCTCCAAGAGGTCTGAGTCTCAATTTCCTCTTAATAAGATGGGAATATAATACCTCTCTGACAAGGTCATTGTGAGGATAAGTAAAAGATAATGTAAAGACAGCTGCTATACAGCAGGTCTCAGACTGCACGCTCTTTCCCTTCCTTCTATCTTCCTGGTATCACAGAAAATAAAAGCCACCCTAAAATATTCATTAAGCAAAGGACTTCTTGGATGATATTTAAAGGGAGATGGAGAGAAATTTTCAAGATTAATCAACCGAAATAGAAAAACCTGGAAATGCATATACCAAATGTAAACAGTAATCTTTTGGGATTGAGGGAATACATTTGCTTTTTATTTTGTTTTTTATTGCTATCTATAGTTTCTAATTTTTCCACAATGAATGACTTATGTTTATAATTAAGAATTTTAAGTAGATTATATAAACCCACCTGAACCCATTCATCAAACTGAACGTCGTTCTGGTTATGTGATGCAGCAGGAAGATCACACCACAGCCAATGAAGTTTTCTTGCCAAAATAAATAAATAAGCTGAATTGTATCACTCCTCCAGATCTAATTAGCAGTTTATTATGCATGAGTTTACAAATGTACAATTAGCAAAAATTAAGAAGATTCAGAAAAATTTTAAATGACACCGTGGAAACCCAATCAGAAAAATTCAAAATTTGGGAAATTCTACAGGACACATGACCCAACTTTTCAATCAACAAATGACAGGGGGTGGAGAAGGGGAGATGAACTCACAGATTTAAATAGACTTAAGGGATATAGCAACTAAATGCAAAGAATAGACCTTGCTTGAATCCCAGTTCAAACAGACCAACTATAAAAAGCCATTTTTGAGCCGAGGAAATCTGAACACAGATTTAGATGTGTATTAGATGATAAAAAGAATTAATTTTGGGGTCGGCCCCATGGTGTAGTGGCTAAGTTCAGTGCACGCCACTTTGGCAGCCCAGGTTCACGGGTTCGGATCCTGGGTGCAGACACACACTCACCAGCCATGCTGTGGTGGCAATGCACATATAAAGTGGAGGAAGACTGGCACAGTTGTTAGCTCAGGGCTAATCTTCCTCAGGAAAAAAAAGAGAATTAATGTTAATTTTGTTGAGGATGAGATAACAGTATTGTGATTTTGTTTAAAAAAGAAATATGTACTGCAGTATTTATGGGGGAAATCATATAACATCTGAGAATTGCTTTAAAATACTCCAGCAGAAATAAAAATAAGATAAAATAAGCAAGGGATAGATGAAATGAGAAAGACAAATTTTGCTAACAGGTAAAGCTGACTGATGGGCTCATGAGAAGTTATTACACTATTATGTCTACTTTCGTGTCTTTGTTCAAAAATTTCCATAATAAAACGTGAAAGATGTATGTAATCTTTAAAAAACAAAAAGGTAGTGGTCAATGGGCAAGGTTCTCTTCTGTTCCTGCTCTCTCCTTGCTGTGCTCTCTACCTGGTCCTCTGTTTTGGTCACACACCATGTGTGGGTCAAGTAATATTGAAAGTTATGTTTCAAAGTCATTGCCAGGAGATGTGGGATTTTTAACAGTCATTCCAGGAAGCCCACAGCTTCTGGGTAAGGTAGGACTCACAGGAGAAGGGACCTTCCATTTTCTGGATAAGGATCCACTCTGTGACATAACAGATTAACGACAGGTCACACCTTGTCTTAAGCTCATTGTTTTAAGGGAACTGTATTGACAGAGTCAACAACACTGAAATAAGGAAGTTTCTGCCAATTACCTTAGGTTTCTTGTGGAGTTTTTTTTTGTTTGTGTGCTTTGTTTTGTTGTTTAGGGATTTTTTTGATCTGAACTCTTTCTCTCTGTGACTTTTCTGCTCTGGTTTAAATTCTCCTTACCGCCAATGCCTTGTGTGTGTGGCTCTGTGACCAGCCAGAACTGGCCCTCTTCCTCTTTAGCCAAACCCCTCTGCCTAGAGTTGATCTATACCAGACTTGTTAATTTAGCAGTCCTTCACAGGAGCCACATGAATTTTTGACTTTGCAGATTCAGTTTTTATGTATACGTGGCCTCTTAAAAAGCTGATTACTCTTTTCCATATTTATTAAATCTGACCAGAGTTTGGCGGGTGGAATGCCCTTGTTCTTGCATGAGCCATAGTAACCATCTTCCTGACCACGGTCTTTGAGCGTTTGGGGAGGATGAGTCAGATATACAAGATTCACAACCCTCCCAGGCATGAGTCCCACCCTTGGCTCCAGAATGAGCTGACATAATATCAAGTGATATTATGTCAATATCAAATATCCTATCAAAACCTGCCAAAAAATTTTAGTTGTTTCCATATTATAAAAAGGGATAATCTATAAAACAGTTTTAAGAGTCAACGTATTTTCTTTTACTGGAAGCAATGAGACTTAGAAAGAAAGAGAGTCAAGCTTATTATTCTCCTTTCAACGGCTACGCCCAGGCAAATAGAAATCGCACGCTGCTTCAGGGCAGAGTTTAGCTGTAATTGGCACACATGCATGCTCATCGAATGTTACTTATTGACCCCCAGAGAGTTGGATTTTCTGGATCATCTAGTAGAAAATATTTTACTAAAGAGACAATGTTCACTTTGAAAAAAAATAGATCACAATTAGGATTACATATTTGAAGTGAGTATCTGATATACTACGTACTTTATAAAATTATTTGTTGGAATGAATCAATGAGAAGAAGCTACAATTTCTATTTTGAGTCTCTGTACCATTCATACCCATCCAGACCGCAAAACATGCAGATTTTTGACAAGCAGGACCTTTCTCAGAATGTTGTTTCCAAGAGGCCTTTTCCTTGTGAATCAGTCTAAATTTCAGCACGCTTTTTGCCATCTTTTATTCTCCAATGCGATTCATCATTATCAGATTCAGGGGATCCCTATATTAGAGGTAATTTGAACTTTAGATATTAAAATAAGAAAACAGGTTTTCTTACACGCTGGCTACTAAAGATGCAAAGCCCAGCTCACTTTCTTAACATGGCAACAAAATTAGTACCAAATCTGAGATGTATGCAACTTGCATTCCCATGACCATTCTAACCCCTAAATAAAATTCTAAAACTAAAAGGAAAGAGAAAAACAAAAAGGGAGGTTTGCTTTGATTTGACATCAGCAGTCACTGACATCTACACAATAATGCCAATTTTTTAGAAGGAGACTACATAGAAACATGTTAAATACATTGAACAAAATTAATTCAGCAAATATTTATTGAATATCTACTATGTGTCAGGTGCTATTCTAGGTACTGGGGATACGACATGAACAAAAAAAGTAAAGTCTTGGGACCGGCCCTTGGCCAAGTGGTTAAGTTTGCGTGCTCCTCTTCCACGGCTCAGGGTTTCACTGGTTTGGTTCCTGGGCGTGCACATGGCACCGCTCGTCAGGCCATGCTGAGGTGGCGTCCCCCATGTCACAGCTAGAAAGACTCACAACTGAAATATACAACTATGCATTGGGGGGATTTGGGGAGAAAAAGCAAAAAAAAAAAAAAGTAAATTGTTCTCAGGAAACTTACATTTTACTTGGGGTGACAGACAATAAACAAGTACGAAAATAAATACATAATAGTTCAGGTGATGAAAAGAACCATGGAGAAAATAAGGCATTGTGGTTGGTCATGGCCAGGAAAGCACCTAAGGGGGCTAAGGGGGCAGAGTAGAAACCTCACAGGCCCTACTGGAGTGGAGGCGTAGATACGGGGATATTGTCAAAGCCACAAGAACACCCAGGCACAAGGCCTCCTTGACCTGTCTCGCTCCGCAGCAGAATGAGAAGACAGTACAGGTTGTTTCTAGTTGTCGAATGGCTGGGGGCTGGAGGGGGTGAGGCAGAGCCCACAGTTTTATGCTCCTCTATCCTGGTGGACATCTCACTCCAGGTGGGCTGTGGAGACACCAAATCCCAGAGGAGCCTCCATGAGAAGACAAGGGAGCCTGTGGGAAAGTGCCCCCAGTCACTTTCTTATTTGTTTATTCTTTGCACTGCTTACCAGGAATCTTGAGCCAAATTCTAGTCATTATTTTTGCCCATCCTCAAACTTGAAGCAGTCTTCATGGTCTGGCCTGCGTCGGGCTAAGTAAGAATATGACACTTCCAGCATTGGGGTGTGGAGGTGGCACTCACTTCAGAAAAGAGGATCGGGCAAGACCTATCTAATGAAGTGACAATGAGTAGAAAAAAGAGTTGAGGTAAGGAAACCATGGGAAGGCCAGGTTTGGAGACTGGAAATCAAGTTTGGCTTTGAATGTGTTAAGTCTGGTATGACTGTTGGACAAGGAAAATGGAGATTTGAAAAGCTAGCAGCCTATACCCTAGGGGGAATTTAAAGAAGAAGGTATCCAAATTGCAGACGTTTATTTGGCTTGGGCTTCAATTCTAATACAATGGGAAACCAAAGTTTGTAAGTTGTTTTTAGTGTTTGTTATGACTATATATCTAGTTACACAGGGACTGCTATATTTTCATGTGTTCATTATTTATATTTTATTCACTCCTCACCTCATAAAAATAGGAGATTTTCAATAAAGATGCTTTCACAATGAAATCGTTAAACAAAGATTTCAAAAAATGAGCTGTTCACAAAGAATTGTACACAAATGTTCTTAGCAACTTTATTCATAATAGCCAAATACTGAAAACAACCAAAATGTACATATGCACGAAAAATGATAAACAAATTGTGGCATATTAAAAAAGTGAAATACTACTCAGCAATTGAAAAGAAAGAACTACTGATTCATGCAACAACATGGAAGAATGTCAGAAATGTTATCTTCAGAGAAAAAAGCCAGACCAAAAGATTACATACTGTATGATTCCATTCAAATAAAATTCAAGAACAGCCAAAAACTAATCTATAGCCATAGAAACCAGAACGCAGTTGCAGCAGAGGGAGGGGATGTCGACTGGAAAGGGGCACAAGGGAACTTTGTGGGGTGATGAAAATGTTCTGATGATTCTTAACATGGACATATAAAATTGTCAAAATGCATTGAACGCTTGTGTGCATTTTATCGCATGTAAATTCTATCTAAAATACACAACAAAATGTGAGTCAACTAGTTAAAGGGCTATATACAAAAAAATCTAGACTAAAAGTAATTAATCTAATTGAACAAAAGTTTAACTCCGAGCTTCCCAGCAACCAAGGCACAAAGGAAACAAATAAGTTATTTTGCCCTATTGTCTAATGTCAGCATGTATCAGAAGAGAGAGAATTTTCCTAACACTAAATTTCAGAATATGTAGATAAGAAACACTAGATATTATGTAATATTTCCACTAGCACTTTTCTAAAAATTGAAGGTTCATTTTCATTTCAATCAATCCTCAACAAAAGTCAAGAGAGTAATATTAAGTCCTGGTTCCGTGAAGGCATTTCTATGGGGAGCTAAAGGAAGGCATTCAAGGTGGAGGAGTTTTCAAGAGTCCCAACTGGCTATGGGGATAGAATCCAGAGTCTCATTCCAGATTTTACAGGCTCATTTTCCTTGGACGCCTCTGCTGGGTTTGTGACATGAGTTGGATATCAGATAATTAGGGGTTGACAAAAGTGTTCTCTAGAATTGATTAAAACTAGACATGCTACTAAATTTGTATTTGGCTAACTACATATTTTGTTATAAGAAATGTTCCAAGAAACTGTCATATTGATGCCCGAATGGAAAACCACGCCTGTGCCTGGCTCTACTTAGTCGGGAGTTTCATGGATGCCTTTATCCCTGGCGTTCAGGAAACTCACTTCTGAGTCTCTGTCCATGCTTCCCAGCAGGAGTTTAATCGACAAATTAGGCAGGGCAATACTTTGTTGTGCAGTCATCTGTACTTTCAAGACATTTAGAATTCTTGGCCCTACTCATTAAATACAAATAGCATCTCCAGTTCTTGTGACAACCAATTATTCCCCCTGCATTTTAAAACTTACCGCCACCCTCTTTGATAATCACTGAGCCTTAAAAGAATGTTGGTATCCTTTTGAATGCGGAAGAGCATCTGGCCCCAAATCCACTCTGTAGAGTGTGCAAAAAGACGTCATCTTGGTTTGAAACATTTGGGAATATGTATTATCAATCACCTCTTTCATATAAAAATCTTAATATGGCCCCCACAGAACATTTTATTTAGAACAAGGGTATGTCTTTGAACAGTGAGCCTCCCAGGATAAAGCAGCCTCCAAGTAAAACCCTCAGCAGCTGAATGAGTTGATTCACAAAAATGTAGTTCATTCATTTCACAAATATTAATTGAATTGTCCATTTGAAGGCTGGAGATTGTCTGCCAAAAAATACTTTGGTTGTAATGAAGTTGATATTGAACTCTTTTGTTTTTCTAGCTACAGTTGACCAAGAAGTTAGTTTATTCCTTTATCCAGTGTTAAGACATACTACGCACCAAGTAGAGAGGACAGAGTGGTGAGTACGCTTTGTTGATAGCCTAGCGGAAGGTTTCGGGGAGACAGATAAAGTAACATGGAAGTTAAAAGAAATAAAGAGAGCTATGGTGGCCTCTGTGAGGAAACTTTTAATCTGAGATTTGAAGGTTTAGTAGGAGTTAACTGAATATTTAGGTTGAGGGAATGGGGGTTGGGGGAGCAGGGAGAGAGAGAACTGTTTCCGGCCGGGCGACCCGCTTATAGGAAGGCCAGAACAGAAAGAGGATGGATAAAAACAGAGAAGTGGTGAGAGAAGTCTAGTGAGGGCACAATTTTAGGGCTTGGAAAGAGTTTGGCTTTTTTGCCTAAGTGCAGCAGAACTCCATTACAGAATTTTATAAAAGAAAGACACGATGAAATTTATATTTAAAGCAACTCAGATCCAGAGTGAATCGATTTGAGGAGAAAGCTGGCATAGGTTTTGAAAGAGACATCTAGACAACTGGTTGGGAAATGTGATATTATCCAGAATAGAGTGACAAGGGTGGTACAGAGGGGTGATTCATTCACTAAGTAAATAATTAAGAGCTCCAACTATGTGCCAGGCACCCTATTAAGACACTGAGGAATCCAGCAGGGGAAATATATCAAACGATGGCAAAATATAAAATTTTAATCATATTTAATGCCACAAAGAAGAAATATATGATGCTATGAAATCGTGAAACAAGAGAACCTTTCCTAATGCTTCAGGAAAGGTTTCGCTTGAGGGAGGGACTTGGAACTGAATTCTGAAGGTTGACTAGAAACTAACTAAAGGGCATGGTGGGACACAGATGGGAATAATTTTTAAGGGAGGGAGAATAGGACTTACCGTGTAGCTATAAGGTAGCCAGTGTGGCAGGATGCAAAGAGCAAAGGGGAGTGTGATTCAGATGAGGCTGGAGAGGTGGGTTGGAACTGGACCATGCAGCATTAAGTATTTTGGTGTTTATCCTAAGAGCCAGGGGAGGCCCTGAAAGTGTTTTAAGCAGGGGATGTGATAAAGAAAACATCAGATTCATGTTTTGCAAAGATCACTGTGGCCACAGTGTGTAGAATGGATGGTAGGGGTGCAGAAGCGGATGTGGTGAGAGGGGTTAAACCATGACTGCAGAAGACCAGGAAGATGTTGGGACTGTGCAGAGTATTTAGGGTTTCTGGCTTGGGCTTCTTAAACACACTGTCAGTTCATGACAGGTAAGACCAAGCCCTCTGACCAGAGGAAGGCGTTTTCATCTTACTAGGGGAAAAACCAGGTCATCTAAAAATTACGTTATACATTAAATTGTAAACAGTGGTCTCCCATGGAGAATAGGACTGGAGAGGAGGATGGTAGAAAGAGAGGGCATTCACTTTTTACTGTCAACATTTCTATACTATGTGATTTTTACAATGAAAATGTGAATACAAATATAAGTTTAAAGTGAATATAAAAGTCCCATCAAATTATTTACAAATATAAGCAGGCGAGAGCTAGGACTGTCTTGTTTTATGCCACTTAGGCATTGATTTTGAGCCTCAAGAGCCCATTCCCACCGCTTCTGCTTCTCAGGACTAATCTACGGTAGAAGGCTGGCAGAATTAAGAGTGTGGGATCGACAGGAAATAGTTCCAAAAAATCTTAAATTGTGATTATTTTCCCAGTAAGATAAAAGCCTAACAATGATCAATATTAAGAGAGCTGAGACTAAACCATGCTTCTTCCTCATGTAATACATTAATGAGAAAGACCCAGGGAGAAGAAAGCCAGCATCGACTTTGGAAGAAACAATCAACAGGCTGATAGCTCTGTAGTTTTGTGGAGATGAAGGGTTGTACTTTTTATAAACAGATACACATTAAGTACTTATCTAGAAAGCTAGGTCTTAAAGAATTAAACATGCAAGGGTTGGTGTCCAACACTTGGAGTAGGACTTATATAATTCTGGGCAAAAAACTCTTCACTGGGTGGAAGAGGGGCTGTCTAGTAAACTATTAAATGTGCACTTAGCAGAATCTTATAGATTCAGCCAACTCATAACCACATTCAAATATGGAATCCGGACCTTTTCACTCCAACAATCCATTTGCTTTTCGTTTACATTATTAAACTGCCTTTGAGTTTCTTTACATTCTACACTTCTACTTCTGCTATTTCAGATAAATATCATTTAGAACACTGTGTATTATTATTACCATTATTTTGCATTCCACTTATTAACAGAGGTGTGGAGAATCTAAAAGGGATACAGGAAAAGCAGAAATGAAAGAACATACATTAAGAAATAATATGAGTTGTTTACTTGCTAACATATAGCAGCGACAGGGTCCGCAGAAAGCATTGATTGCCAACTGTACAAAGCTGTACAAAGCATTTTCACATCTACTATTTTGTCTCCTTTTGAGACAGAGATTCTCACTGCTGTGTCACAAATCAATGGTCTTGATCAGAGTCCTAACAATTTGCCAAGATTTTAATCTTCTGATTTCTGTGCTCTTCTCTCAACCAGCACAAGAGGGACAGATGTTGCTGGAAAGAGCCAGATTAGAGCTCTCTTAGGTAAGGTACAGACACACACAAGATGGAGTGCCTTATGGAATTCAGGGACAGGGAATAGAGCTGAGTCTCCTGCAACCCACCAGGAAACTGGGCAGTCCTCTCTGCCACCTTTTCACTCACACCCTTCGCCCTCTGGTTTCTCCAAGTCCATGCCACATCAAAACTGCAGTCACAGGCACGGCACATGAATTCAGAGGGTACAACCCAGAACTGGAGTTCTGAAATTCCTGGGAGACACCTGACTCACCAAGTGTGGGTGAACAGGTCATCTCTATTCAACTGACTCTGAATTAAGACTCTTCCTTTCATAGTGATGGGAATGAAGTAAAATCATGGGTAACACGGTGAACCAAATGGTCAAACCAATGATTGTAAATGTTTTGAAATGTCAAGTGTTTTATTAAGATGATTATACCAAAACCTTTAAAAATGCTATGGAAACCACTATGTTATAGAAAAGTATAAGCCTTTTCCATTTAAGTAGTTAATTCAGTTATTGGCAATGATGACCTTAAAGCTTAGTAATTCAGGGGTGTAAGGGAAGGATGTCCACGCTGGCCAGGTAGTTAGAAAAGTGATCCACGTGGCTGGCAGCCTAAATCCACATGGGCAGGTAGTTGGGGTAGGAGGATAAAATTCCAGTTGCAGGTGGCAAAAGGCAGAATGAAAAACTTGCATCTGGTAATCTAAGGACTCCAGAAAATAAGACCTGTGGATACTAATAGGGGTTTCAACAACAATACGTGCACTAATATTTAGAGACAGAGGCCAGAACAGAGGATAAAGAGCTCTGAGGAATGAAATCTCTTGGAAAGAACAGTAAAGCAGATATGAAAACAGGCAAGCAAAGATGCATAGAGAATCAATCTACGAGGTCCAACAGACTAACAGAAATTCCAGCAAGAATGAAGAGTGGAAGAAATTATTGAAGAAATAAGAATAATTTATAAACTGAAAGATGAAGGAAGACCTATGAGGTAGATCATTGTGAAGGATCAGAACACAAGGCGTAAAGATCCCAAAAAGTTCTAGAATGAAAAAATAGGTTCCATTCATTAGACTGAAAACCTGAGTAACATCAGCGATGTGTTTCTCATCCACACTTTCTTACAAGGTAATTGAAAATACATACCAGACCAAAAACAAGAGAAAATATTGGATCTAGTAAAGGGAAAGTGAAAAACAAACACATGGGGGAAGCCATAAAGTGCCAGAATGACACGTGGGACAAGTTACAACAGCTCTCAGTTCAGAGCGAAGCAAGACTGAGAGTTCTGAGGGAGGTCTCCAAAAAAGGGGATCATTGATATTTCAGTATTTTGAAAAATAAAAACTAGTGATTACTGGGTAGCCAATCTGATAGAGAAGATTGGAATTCTTATCCTTAGATTTATTAGAAATTATGAGTGGAAAAGGCAATTAATCAAAAAAAAAAAAAAAGGAAGTGTAACCATAGTACCCCTTCTGAGCTTTGAGCTGAATATTAAGTCATAGTAATGTAAATTGTGATTACTGATTGAACTAAAATTTGTCCTGCAACTGCACTGCAAAAATGAGAAGATGAAGGCCTGTATATAGATGTACATATACATGCGTGTAAGGACGAGTAGATGTATAAATAAAACCTTGTTGTAACAGAAGATGATGTTGTTAAAAATATATCAGTCTTTCGAATATAAATAGAGCTTGGAAGTAGCCACTCTGAAGTAACAAGTAAAATGCCAAACAGAATGAAAAATCAACAGCTCTTCCCAGATCCATAAGAGAAGGGAGGATGCAGGACAAACTGCTGCCCCCAAGGTCAGAGTCAGACAGGTGAATGCAGAGAGTCACCACTTCCTGGAGCACAGACTCACCGGTGGAAACCAGTGCCAGGGGGACAAACCTGCACTGTAATTGATGACGTGCTGGAGGCTCCGTGTGGACAACTCTTGAGAGTTAGAAACTCCAGGGGGACCCAGTTATGGGTGAGCCCCTATAATCTGTGAATTTTACCTCCCGGAGTTCAACCAGGTTCCCACAGTAAACATCAGAGAAAAATCCCCTTGTGTTTCAGTAGAGGGAGGGAGAAAAAAATCTGAGGAACACTTGTGAAGTTCACAGACCAGAGGCACAGCCTAAGACTGAGACCTAACCACAGGACTATAGAACACTTCCCCTCCCCACACCTCACTGCCACATCACTAAAGGCCTATTTACAGCAGTTCCTTTTACCTTTTTAGCATACATCACATCTGGCTATGAAGAAAAAATTGCAAAGCATACTAAAAGGCAAAAAACACAATTTGAAGAGACAGAGTCAGCATTAAAACCAGACATGGCAGGGATGTTGGAATTATCAGCCTGAGAATCTTTTTAAAACCTATGATTAATATGCTAAGGGCTCTAATGGATAAAGTACACAGCATGCAAGAACAGATGGGAAATGTAAGCAGAGAGATGGAAATCCTAACAAAGAACTGAAAAGAAATGCCAGAGATAAAAAACACTGTAACAGTAATGAAGAATGCCTTTGATGGGCTTATTAGTAGACTGGAAAATGGCTGAGGAAAAAAATCTATGAGGTAGAGGATATACCAAGAGAATCCTCAACAACTGAAAAGCAAAAAGAACAAAGACTGGGGAAAAAAAGACAAAACAGAATATCCAAGGACTGTGGATATCTGCACTTACATATATACCATGGTAACAGTCATCACAAGAGAGCAGGAGTAGCTCTATTAATTTCAAACAGAGTCAACCTTAAATTAAGGAAAGTTATCACGGATAAAGGAGAGCATTACAAAATGAAAAAGAGGTCAATTTTCCAAGACATAACAATTCTTAACATATATGCACCAAACAACAGAACATCAAACTTACATGAGGCAAAAACTGATAGAACTGCAAGGAGAAACAGATTACTCCACTATCATAGTTGGAGACTTCAATACCCCTCTCTCAAAAATGGATAGAACTAGGAGGCAGAAATCAGTAAAGACATAAACACAACACCACCATCAATCGATTGGATATAATGGACAGCTATGGACTACTTCATCCAACAACAGCAGAATACACATTTTTCTCAGGCTCACATGGAACACTCACCAAGACAGACCACATTCTGAGCCATAAAACACACCTTGACAAATTTAAAGGAATAGAAATCAATGTGTTCTCTCAGACCACAAGGAATTCAACTAGAAATCAATGATAGAAAGGTAACTGGAGAAACCCAAAATATGTGGAGATTAAACAACACACTTCTAAATAATATAGGGATCAAAGAAGAAATCTTAAGAAAATTTAAAAAATAGTTTGCACTAAATGTAAATACAACTTGTGAAAATGTGCATGATGCAGCAAAAGCAGTGTCTAGAGGGAAATGTATACACTGAACGCGTACATTAGAAAAGCAGAAAGACCTAAAAGCAATAATCTAAGTTTCTACCTTAGGAACCAGAAAAAGAGCAGATTAAATCCAAAGTAAGCAGAACAAAAGAAATAGTAAGAATGAGAGCAGAAATCAATGAAATTTAAAACAGGAAATTGATAGAGAAAAAACAACTAAATGAAAAGCTAGTGCTTTGAAAAGATTAATAAAATCATTAAGTGCCTGGCCAGGCTAACTAAGAAAAAAAGACAGAGGACACAAATTACTAGTATCAGAAATGAAAGAGGGGCCATCACTATAGATCCCATGGAAATTAAAAGAATAAAGGAATACCATGAACAACTCTATGCCCACAAATTTGATAACCCAGAAGAAATAAACCAAATCTGCCAAAACTTACACAAGAAGAAAGAGATGATCTGAATAGGTCTACATCTACTAAAGAAATGCAATCAATAAATGATAACTTTCTAAAACACACATGGCCCAGATGGGTTCACTGAATTCTACCAAACATTTAAGGAAGAAACTATACCAACTCTCTCTATACAATCTCTTTCAGAGGACAGAACCAGAGGGAATACTTTGTAACTCATTCTATGAGGCTAGCATTATCCTAATACAAAAACAAAACAAAGACATTAGAAGGAAACAACAGACCAATATCACCCATGAACTAGCTGCAAAAATCCCCAACAAAATATTAGTAAATCAAATCCAAAAAAGTATAGGAAGAATTAAGCACCACAATCAAGTGGGATTTATTGCAGGTATTCAAGGTTGGTTCAACATTTGAAAATCAATTAATGTAATCTATCACATCAACAGACTAAAGAAAAATCACATGATCTATCAACAGATAGAAAAAAGCATTTGACAAAACCCAACACCCATTCATGATAAAAACTCAGTAAACTAGAAATAAAAGGGGACTTCCTCAATTTGATAAAGACCATCTACAAAAAACCTACAGCTAACATGATACTTAATGGTGAGAAACTCGAAGCTTTCCCACTAATATCAGGTATAAGGCAAGGAACGTTGCCTCTCACCACTTCTCAACACTGTACTGGAGGTCCTTGCTAATGCAGAAAAGCAAGAAACGGAAATAAAAGGTACAGATTAGGGAGGAAGACATAAAGAGATATTAAAAATAGCACTGTAAGTATGAGGAGAAATATTGAAATAAGTATCAGAATTAACAGTTAAAAGAGATCTGGTCACAGGGAAGGACACTGCCCTTTTTTTAAAAAGAAAAGTTCCCTTTGATATTGTTTGATTTCTAACTATTTACATTTATTACTGGGTAATTTTTTGAAGAGAAATGCAAAAGGAAAAATAATTGCAAGAACAAATGGAAATAATCATGGATATGTACATAAAAGCTTACTAAAAGGAACATATCTCAGCATTTTTAATGGGAAAAATGTCATAAATAACCAAATTGTCCAACAAGAGAGAACTTTGTGGGAAATTATGGTATAACCATGATAAATATAATACAGCCTTTAAAATGTAGAATTTTCAATGATATAGGAAAGTGTTTATGACATATTAAGGGGAGGAAAAGACTGTAAAACAGTAAAGACACAGAAGTAGTCAAGTGTACACACCAAAATAACAAAAAAAGTCAGAGAGCCCTTGATAGGGAATATACAACTTTTATTTTCCTTGTGCTTTTATATAATTTCCAAATCTACCAAAAGCATGTTGCTGTCGTAGTAAAATAACACAAGTTTTAAACACACACACTGAAAATCTTAGGATTTCATTATTTCCAAGTGATGGAATTGTGGATGAGCTTTATTTTCTAGTGATTTTTTTCATGCATGCATTCATTCATTCAATTGTCCATTTGTAGTAAAGACAATGCTGTGCGTTCAGCCAACCATTTGGACACTCTTCCTAGGTACATATGATGAATACATTTCACCACCTCCCTTACCATTGGCCTGGGGTTATATGGCTGGGCTCTGCCCAATGGAAATGGGGAGAAGTGTTGTGTGCCTGTCAGGGCTGGTCATAAAACTCCTGCAGTATCTACCACTCTAGCTCCTCTCCTTCCATGGCAAGTTTAAGGATTCAAAGATGGCATTCTTACAAGATGGAAAAGTCTGGGTCCCTGGGAGCCTGAAGCAATCCTGCCACATTGGAATATGATGTAATCAGACAAACACCCGCTGTCTGAAGCCACTGAGATGTTGGGGTTATTAGAGCCGTTCATCTATCCTAACGAATACAGCATTACTATTATCAGTGGGAAAACAGAAACTAAAATGCTCCTTCCAAAATACAAACCTTCAATAGCAGCCCATGGTTTATTGAATGAAGTCTTCAGGATGGCAGATAAAGTCCTCCATGCCCTGGTCCCATGCACTTCACATTCTAAAAATCTCACTGTCCCTCCGAATCACTCCCAAAGCTCTTGGAGCTATTCTTCCCCATTACAGTACTGATCACAACCGTACTGTAATTAGTAGGTTATTCATCAGTCCCTTTCACTAGATTGTGTGTCTCCTTTAAGGCAGCAGTTGTCTTTCTTCTTCACAGATGTATCTTCAACGCTTAATGCTATGTGCCAGGCAGATAAAAGATGCTCAGTAAGTATCAGTATTTGCTGAATAAACGAATAATGTGCTACTAAATGTTCAGCCCCCTGACAAATCATGAAATTTCAGAACCTGGAAGGTAGGGAAAAGCAATTCTCATTTTATCAGAATATATTCTCTTCTAAAATAAATCCTCAATCTCTGAATATCTGACTAGCTAGCCTAAAGCTCTTGAAGTCTTACTGAAATGAAACTAGAGCCAGGAATCTAATATATTTTTGGACTGGAATTGGTTCCTAGACTAAATCCTTTATGGGTCTGTGAAGCTTTAAAAATTCTGACTTCCTAAATTCGGAATTGAACTTTCTTTGTCTTAGGAATTTACAGTGAAATTACTCTTGGACATTTTAAAGGTGGTGGATTCTGAATTATTTCAGAAAGCAAGCAACCTTAGAAGTGTAAGAATCACCACTATAACTCAAAATGTTCCACTTGTGAGGGAGACATTCTCAGAAAGCACTCTATTTCATGCTCCCTGGAAACTTCAGGTTTAAGAATAGCCCTTCCATTAAATACAAAAGCATTATTTTAAAATGTAGTAAACAGCATCTTTCAAAGTTGAGTACTTTAATAGTATCCATGAAGAATGTAGTTCGTTATTTTAAAAGCTTACTTTTATTTTTTAAAAAAAATCTCTGATTTCACCCACAGTATATAAAGAACTGGACTTTCAAGAAATTGTTTCTTCTTTTACATAGATTATCTTTAGATATGAAGAACCAAATTATTCTTTGGTTTTATTATATGGGAAAAACAACACACAGTCCTTTAGTCAAACAACTTTGTGGCATTTATATTCCATTGCACAGATATGGGTTATACAAATTAGTAACACAAGTTATTTCTTAAATTCCAAACATTTTCTAAAATATTATTACAGCAGATGCCAAGGTTATTAAAACATCAAGGTGGAAATCATACTCTAAATAGTTAAATATGACACTGAAAATGCCGCACATTTTAATTAGAGGAAAATTAAAATGTGTGCTCAAATGCTCTAACAAACTAAGTAGCAGGGCAACTAACAACTACAAATAAGTCACTGTGGTCCATTTTTACGTATGCATATATGTGATTATTCTTTAGTAACCCCTTCTCTAGAAAATGCATAATTAAAACGTAAAAATCTGGTTAAATGATTTAAAGAAATTTAAGTTCTTCCTAATACCTAAGATCTATGGTGAAGTGTACTATTATTTAGGACTTCATACAACTACTAATTCAAGATAAAAGACACCACACTTAGAAAGAAGAAAAGATTTTTTTAAAGGTAATGGTTTTAATTGACTTAATGAGATGAAAAGATAGTGAAGCCCTGTTTGCTACTTACATGAAAGGAGATTTTAAAAAATAATCACTGCACAAAATACAAAGGGCGGGGTTATGCTGTGATATTTAACTTTTCTCTGTAATGTTTTTCTTGACTGTTCAAGAACAAATTAAAGTTTCCACGGCAAATTTGTTTTCAAAATGCCGAATCGTAACACAATTGCTGACTTCACGTTTCTGAATACCTGTTTGGGAGGGAAAAGTCTTTTAATTTCTGGTTCTTGAGCAATAAACATTCATATTAATCTTCACAGTTATTATTTAGACATATAGAAATATTTCACTCTATATTCCATGGACTTCTATAGTTTGATTTTTTAACACTGGAGAAAATAATTGTCTTCTCTTTTCTGAACTAAGTGTCTTAACGAATATTATTAACAATAACAATGCTATACATATAAATTTATGACCTATCGGAAATGTTCTATATCTTGACTGTGGTGGTGATTTGTTGAAACTCAGAACTACACATTTAAAAGGGTGAATTTTATTATATGTATAAGTCTGGCTTTTTAAAAAGTTACGAAGAATAAAGACAATTTTAAAATGTAAGAAATCAAGCAGTAGGTTTCAGGTGACTGATCACCCTGAGGTGAGAGAACAGCATTATTAAAAGTGCTAACAAAAAGCCAAGAAAGCACTTGTACTGGATGCCACAGTTCCAAAGAAATCACATCACAGTGTATTAGAATGGCACTTCTTACTTTCTACAGCTCTGTCACATGTACTTTCATTATTTGTACAGTAATCTGGAAAGGAAATGAAGAGATACCCTCATCCTTAATTTTTAGGTAAGAAAACAAAGGATAAGTGTTTTGGCAAAGCTACATTAGTTGTGTCAGTGCTCTTAATTCTTCAGCCAAATTCCTTTCTAACTAATCTGACTCTGATTATCTTCAACATGATCCTCAAGGCAAACTCTGCTTAGAATCCAGATCTCTAAGCATTCACCTGAAGAGCTCCTCTAGACACCCTCTGGATAAGAAGAACCCTTGCACAGTATGGCCAAACCAAGGTGCTAGGATGGAAAGTTGGACTGGGTGACTGTATGGAAAATGAGGGAACAGGATCCCCAGGCAATGCCATTTCACATTCACCTATTCTCTCTATCTGAAAAGAGTCGATTTAGAATTCAGATGATTGTTCAGAAATCTAGAGATATTACTGTGATAAAATATAGTTTTATTTTCTCACTCATGGCAAGCATACTGGCAACAATGACTAGCCTATATCTAAATCTAGTTTAACACAATGAAATGAAACAACAAACTTTTCTGCAACACTTTAACATTAAAAAGTATTACCTTTAATGGTTTCTCTGCGTTGCAGTTTGTAAGTTTCTTTGTCATGGCACAGTCGATAAATAAAGAAGCCCAGGTGATCAACGTTTTCAATGCGATCAGTGATAACCATGTGCTCATGAATCAGATATGACTGAGGCAAATAGGTCCCAGCCTACATTTGGAAAGGAATAGACATGAATATCTCAAAACATACATTAAACAGATGAAGAAAATAGACAAAACTCTTAGAGACTACAATGCAGAGCAGAGGTTGGTAAACTACTGCCCACCATCTGTTTTTATACATAAAGTTTTACTGGAAGAGTGTCATGCCATTTGTTTACCTACTGTCTGTAACATAGAATTGAATAAGTTGCAGCAGACATCTTATTTCTTGCAAGCCTACTATTTATTCTCTGGCCCTTTAGGAAAACAAATATAATTTAAGAAATTGTATTTTAATTTCAAAATATAGAATATTAAAAGGAAAAAACCCAAACTGCAAGTCTTAGTTTCTTCCTAAAATTTTTAGCTATATGTTCAGTAAGATGGGCTCCTATAAGGCTAATTTCTCAGCAGGGAATTCCAAGATGCTATAACAGCATTATTAATAAGAAATATTTGAAAATTTTATACCTTTATGTTAATAAGTAACTCCAGTAGGTTTCTGGGCGGCATAACAATGGAAGTGTTCAGAGGAATCACATAGCACTTATCCAGGTTAAGATCTAAATAGGCTGTGAGTTTCTGGGAAGAAAAAGATACATTTTCATTAGATTAATATTTGTAACACAGGCATCAACTGGATTTTTAAGAATAATTTGTACCATTAAAATGGGCTGGCTTTAGAATGTGTAACTCACTTGGCATTTCAACAAATCAAGAATTTGGTGGGATAGGAATGGAAGTAGTAATGCAACAGGAAAATTATTGCTACTAGTAAACAAAATTCTTATCAGGGGTTGTTTCTATAATAAATGACAATAATAAACTATTAAAATAAACTGCAAATAACCTATCATCCGATTAATAGATTTAGTTCCCTCACTTGTAAGCCCTAAAGCCCTCCAAGGCATCAATACATCTTATGTAAAAATTAACTTCTCTCCTGTGCATCTAGAATAGCACTAGTTACAACTATCCTTAGAGAATTGAAGTAACAGTCAATTATTAAATGATTTTCTGTGTTCTTGTGGTTCAGCTGAGAGACGCTGGTTGAGAAAGTCTGTCTCAGAGTTTTAAGGATTCAAATGAGTTAAACCAAACCATGTAAACACTCAGATTTCTAAGAGCTCAGTAAGTGTTAGCTATTATAATGTACTATTTGCTTTGGATGAGGTTTATTACCTTGAGGTAAGTAATTTTTCAAACAGGTTTATAAACACTCATCAGATGTGTATCAGGCATGAAATGTTTACAAAGCTAACTTCAATGATATGTCTGAATGTTCATCATGGCAAACTTATACACAGATGTAAAACCCAAAGGTAACATCTGAACTTCCAAATGTCTGAATCCCGATTGGAAGAAACAAAACCCTGGTTTGAAGGGACAAAAATTATTGGGAGAATTTAAATATCAACTAGATATTAAATAATACTATATTATCATGTTAATGTTCTTAGATGTGATAATGACCTGGTCATGTGGGTGAAGTCTTCGTTCTTAAGAGATAACAGCTTAAGTATCTAGGGATCAAGTGTCAAACAAGAGAAAAAGAGATGAAGAATGTAAAATTTTGGAACCAGGCAGAGGACTTGGAGTAGTCACTGTATTTTTACTTCAACTTTTCTGCATTGCGAACAATTTTCAAAAGCTGGGAGGAAATGTAGAATGAGAGCTTAAAAACAGATGAACAAAATGATGCAGAACTAAAATTACTGATTTCTGAGAATGCTACATAGAAATGGGAAAACAAATCACCTCTTATCTAAGGAAATGGGGGGCACAGAGGAAATAATAGCCATTTAGCAGCAAAGGGGGAATAGCCATAAGGTGGGCTTTAAGACATCCAAGGCAAGGGAAAAAGAGGTAAGATGGGGGAAGGCCAGGTTCACTGAGAGTCCACTTCAGATAAAGAGCCCTTCGAATGTGGACAGTTTATCTTGTAGGGCAGAAGAAACCCAAGTCCTTTTTTTCTTAAAGTAAAAACTAAACTATAAATAGAATAAATTAGCAAATACCGAAATTAAAACTACAAAAAGCATAAATTAAAGAGCTCGCATTCCTTTTACAGTTCGGGACACCTGGCTTACTTTGTTAAAGTCATGAACAATGTTGGCAGGATCACTATCTGCAAACTCTGGGACAGGCACGCTGATGAATTCAACCTCGTCTTCCTCAAAGATCTTGATGCTTTCTTCAATTGTCTGGTACTGAGCAGCTGGGGCATCTGCAGAAGGCTCATTTAAGATGACATCATCTTTGATGTACTTTATTCCACAGTAGTACACGTCATCTGGCTACAAAGAGTTTAAACACCATTTCAGCAAGTCAGCAGGAGACAGGTTTTTAAATGTAAGCATTACTTAAGCTGCCACCTCTATTTAAATAGCATTTTGCTTGCAAACTTTTACTTTTAGATGACAAGTCAGACAGTTTAATTACAGAGTTAATACATTCTTTAAGATCAGGTTTTGAAGTATTGTAAAAAAACAGCTTCAGAAGGAGAGAAGCAGTTGATTTTCTCTTTACTTTTGTGGTCGACAAGAATAGAATATAAAAGCAATTATCCATCTGGTGACAAGAAACACACAGGCCTATTCCTACCTGTAGGCATTATTTCTATAAAAGAATATATTCAGAAACTAATAATGTTTTTTCTGAAAGAACATACTTTTAAAACTTTTGATATGATTTACCGATTAAATGATTTTTCTCTTATTAGCCAAAAGAGGGACAGCTTTCCTGAAATTTCCACAGGCATAGAGGTAGTTATGATTTTTCCTTAAAATATATCATAACTAAGTAGAAAATATCAGATTACAGCAAATTATTATAAAAATTATTTTTAAGAAGTATACATATATAATAAAGACTAGGAGTAGAGAACAAAACCTTAAGGCAACAGTGGAACTGCAAATGATTTTTTCTGTATCAAATATATTTCTTGTAAAAAATTGTATTAAAAAACATGACTAGTATTTTAATAATGTCTATCAACATGCCATCATCTCAAAAAATATAGAAAATAAGCACAAAATTTATACATCTTCTGGTAGTGTTTCTTATTTTAATAAATCTATGTCAACAGTTTCTCCAAATGTCAAAATGTTAAAAAAATAAACCTACTGAATTATTGCCAAGAGAAATCTATCACAAAATAGAGACCATAAATCATAATTATAATCTGAAGAAAAATCTTATGTCTTAACCCACTGAGATTACTATTAAACACTCAAGTTATAAAGAACTTTCACCCTAAGAACTTCGACATTACTGCTGAAGTCATAGAGCTCTTAGGAGAAACCATGGACTGGGAAAGGGGCAGAGAGAAGTGGTGCCAGTATACTCTGGGCCCAGAAGCAAAAGGCTACTGTTGGGGAGCCCCACCTGGCCAGCAAGCTATAGTCTATCAACATGACATTTGTGGCTGATGTATTTATTCAACTGGCAATTGATAACACTATAGCTTAGCCACTAATTATGGTAGGAAAATGAAGGTTAGTCAACTTTGAAAAATCACCCAACAATCTATACCCTTAAGTAAGCATCATTCCAAAACTACATTATTCTGCTTTTTTGACTGTCTAATAGGCTCAGCAAACTTCTATTCAGAAGATTTTTAAACACAGCTTTAAAACAGGACCGCTAGTCTGGCTAAAGACCACAGACAAAAAGTGCAGGCTAGGACAAGTTGGGCCAATTTTCTAATACACACGAAGGCAAGGCAAAAAAGTTCTTAGCATTTTTCCACTTACTTGAAGTGCAAAGTATTTGTACAGGTAAGCCCCTCCAAGAATGACGCCTGCAAGCATAAATGCTAGCCCAAAGCACATGCACCAACACCAGGCTCTTCTCTGGCCAACTGGTACCACTTCATCTGGGTCCTAGAATATGAAAAAGACTGACGGTCAGTATCTATCTCCAGTCAAGATCACAGAAAGGTCAGGAGTGAAAGGAACTTTAAGGATTGTCATTTTATAAACAAAGAAATAAAGACCAAAGGAGTCAGGTCCCTAATAAAGATCAACTCAGGAATGATTGAGTGGTGGTGCCAGGACTCAGCACAATGCCTCTTAAGCTAAGACATCAGTCCCTTGGGAGAGTTCTGCCTTTTAATTCTCAACATCCCACCTGCTACCCATATCTCTGGGGCAATAACATATTCCATAATCTCTATTTTCTGTGCACAATTTTTGGTGATTAAAATTTCTTCTAACATTTAAAAATACAGAAAAGGCTACAACACAACTTTGTCATGCAGTATCATGGTGCTGAGCCTTGTATATTACAACTTCAGGGTATATTAGATTATTTGTAAAATTATCTGTTAGCCTGCTGCAGGTAGTTAATATTTCATACCAGGTATAAAGCCATTCCTAACAATACACAAAAAAAAGTTAAGAGGAAAATAAAGGACAGAACAAACAATATGAAACAAACTTTTTAAACAATTAGAATCTCAAAAAATAGGACAAACTTGGGGCCAGCCTAGGTGGCGCAGCAGTTAAGTTTGCAAGTTCTGCTTTGGTGGGGTGGGGTTCACCAGTGTGGATCCCAGGTGCGGACACGGCACTGCTTCACAAGCCATGCTGTGGTAGGCGTCCCACATATAAAGTAGAGGAAGTTGGGGATGGATGTGAGCTCAAGGTCAGTCTTCTTCAGCAAAAAGAGGAGGACTGGCAGTAGTTAGCTCAGGGGTAATCTTCCTCAAACAAACAAACAGGGCCTGGCCCGGTGGTCGAATGGTTAAGTTCGCGCACTCTGCTTCTGCGGGCCAGGGTTTCGCCGGTTTGAATCCTGGGTGCGGACAGGGCGCTGCTCATCAAGCCACAATGAGGCGGTGTCCCACATGCCACAGTTAGAAGGACCCACAACTAAGAATATACAACTATGTACTGGGGGGATTTGGGGAGAAAAAGGAAAAAAAATAAAATTAACAAACAAAACAGAACAAAACAAAAGCAAACAAACAGACAAAAAGTTAGGAGAAACTTATCCAGAAATAATCCTGTAAATCCACTGTCCCACCTCAAAGAATCCCAGTCTGACAAAGTTCTTCATTTTTGAGATAGAAGCAGTAGAAAAACATGAAGAAAGATTCAATATGAAAAACATTTATAAAGTCAGGAGACATACAACTTAACACAAAATTGGTAGAATTTTAATTTTGATCTCCTCAAAGAAATAATTGAGCATCAAGTGTCATCCGGGGTGATGACAGTCAGTCCTTGGGGACTGCCTTTGCCCTTCTAACTCAGTCCCTCTACTCTGTCACTTCTGAATTATAGCTCATTTCTGACTTGCGCCCAGGTTCATGTGAAAAGAGATATCAAACAAACGAGATTTGCTGCTGGTATTATATAACTAGTGGCTCAAGAAATTGTACACACAACAAAAGAAAGGTTCCAACTAACTTGAAACCAACATAATAAAATATATGCTCAAGTTAGCAGGATGCATTTACAGCCTCTCAAGTAAATGACTCTATCCTTTACTTGGAAAACTCAATATGGGATGGATTAGGGGAGAAAGTAGACTTGACCTATGCCTCCACAGATAAATAGGATATAAATAAAAAGGAAGAAAAACTGTATGAACAATGCTGGATATGAAGCAAGAATTCAGTTAGGAAAGAATGAAAGCTAACGTTATATTTTCAATTCTAAGCTGATGAATTTTAAATTGCTACTATTAGGGAAAAGCCCAATCCTAAATGTCCTAGCCAACCAAGAACAATTTAAAGCCAGAGAGTCTGTGCCTAGGTTGGCTGAGGTTTTAATGACAGAATTTAACACTGTAGAACAAACGCCTTTCAATCTGAGGACTAGCTCAAACGGGAGCCTCACACTCTGCTGTGGCAGGCGTCCCTGCCAATGCACTGAAGGTATAAATGAGGCGAGGAGCATACTGCAAGGAAGTAGTATGCAATGAGAATACACCTAGAGGAATTTATCAAGCCATACAAGATACCCCATCTGTGAGTAGAAAGTTACAGGAATTCCATGGAGACATAAGGTATTATGAAACTTGAATGACAAAGTATATAGTGTTTTGTTTGAGTCCTTGTCTGACATAAATATCTAAGGAGATAAGAAATAGTTCCTAGCATAATTATTTAGGGTGGAGGCAGGGTGGGGCGATGAAAGTGACAGATGGAATAGTCATTTCTAAACATTTGGTATCAGCTGCTGAGACAGTCAAATGTGCGTACAACACCCACTCTGTTTGGCAGGCTCTCCTCCTTAGTAGCACATAAATGAATAGCCAAAGAGCATGGGCAGGCACTTGTAAAAGAATATGCAGCCCCAACTGCCAAATTGAGGACAAGTTTCCAGGTCTTTTGATATATCATTTCTAACTGGTCAACAAACAATAATTTCTGAATAAATTATGAATGTCTACTGTGTGCCAAAAGCTGTGCTAGGCACTCAGTATATACACTCTCTGCCAAGAAAGAGGTCATTCGGATGAACCTGGAAAATAAATATACAAAAAGAACAAAAGTATGATATGGGCTTTAATAGGAGAACGAAAGAAGGGATGATAGCATCTGGGGAAGACTTCGCAGGGGAGAAAAGACCGGAGTGGAATGTTGAAGGACAAATACTCAGGCAGAAGACAGACTGAAACCACACGTGCCATGGCTGGAATACCCTGTGTGGTGGGGAGGGCATAAGAGATGCGATGGAGAGCTAACTGGGGCAGATCACAAAGGACCTTTGTATACCATGCCATGGAGTTCGAATTCTCATGTTCATTCAAAAATCACATTTCGGGACTATGACAATAAAACAAAAAATTAAAATTTCTCAAAGAATTCAACGTGTAAAATATTTCACTTAGCCAGAGGTCACTTGTTCAGCACCTTAATAACGTGAACCATGGCTTAAGAATCAGGAAATAAATGAATCTCTGAACAGCCATTATAGACTCAAAGTCCATGCACCACAGTCACGTACTTCATAAAAGAGCTATCAGGTCTTCAAAGTCCATCTAACCTCTTTTTTCTTTAAATTCCTAGTAATCACTTTCTACCTTGTGTTAAAATAATTCACATACAGATCTTCTCTCTCCCTACTAGGCTATAGGGTTTTTGTGAGTAACCATTCATTTTCATTTTGCATTACTGGTAGCTCAAGGACAATCTTGTCACTTAGTTGGCATTCAACAAACATTTGATGAATGAATGAAATTTAGATATTTTCTTAAAAAGCTTAGTTACTTATTTTTTTAATGACCCAGAAGAGTTACCTCAGCAGCCAGCATGATAATGAGGGGTGGGGGCAACATAAGAATTCTTGATGCACAACAGATTGAGGCCATCTAGCAAAGAACAGCGGCCCTACAAACTTAGCCCGGCGCAACATTCATTAAGGGCCTGTCATCTGCAATGTACTATGCTAGATCCCGTGGGAAATTCAAATATGACTAAGACATGGCTCACATGTTAAGCAATTTACAGTCAAAATTAACATTATGCCAGACAGACATAAATGATGTTCCATATCACAATCTGAGTCATGGAGAAGGGATTAAAGTATATTCAAGACAGAAAAGTTTTTTTGCTTTTTTTTGAGGAAGACAAGCCCTGAGCTAACATCTGCTGCCAATCCTCTTCTTTTTGCTGAGGAAGACAGGCCCTGAGCTAACATCCGCACCCATCTTCCTCTACTTTATATGTGGGACGCCTGCCACAGCATGGCTTGACAAGCGGTGCCATGTCCACACCCAGGATCTGAACCAGCGAACTCTGGGCCACCGAAGCAGAATGTGTGAACTTAACTGCTGCACCACCGGGCCAGCCCCAGAAAAGTTTTTAATTTAAGCGATTTATTAAAAGTCAATTTTAAATGATAAAATTTTAACAGTTGAAAGAACAAGCTTAAAAGAAAAAGCCATACATATAAGACTTAACAAGAAAAACCTCATGACATCTCAAAATATTTAGACAATGCATTTGACAAACTCCAACTCCCATTCATAATAAAATCTCTTTGCAAACTAGGAAGAGGTGAAATTCTTTAACATGAATAAGCCTAATCATCAAAAACCTACAGCAAACCTCATACTTAATGGTGAAACTTCAGACTTACACTATACCCTTTCAAGTCAGGAATATGAGGGATGCCCATTAAAACTAATTCTTTGTTTCCATTCAACATTGTACTAGAGATCCTAACTAGCACACAAATGACAAGGACAAGAACTGTCATTATGTGTAAACGATATAATGTCTATGTAGAAAATCTGAGAAAGTCAAATTATTCAAACTAATTACAGTTCAGCAAGACTGCTGAAGATAAAAAATCAACTGAGTCAAAGATTTATACACGAACAGTCATAGCATCATTATTCATACTAGCCTCAAACTAAAAACACCACAAACATCCACTAACTGAGGAATGAAAAAATAAATTGTGGTATATTCACACTGAATCTCCAAAACATGCTGGTGAAAGAAGTCCAACACAAAAGACGAGTTACTGCATGATTCCATTTTTATGAAATTCCAGAAAAAGCAAAAACACTAATGACAAGAAGCAGCTTGCCATAGCTAAGGACTGGCAAAAGGGAGAGGTAAGAGGCACGAGGAGACTTTTTAGGGTGATGGAAATATTTCATATCTTGATTGTGGTGGTACAAATACGATTTTATACAATTACCATAAATTCAATCAAATTATACACACAAAATGGATGAATATTATTGCATGTAAATTATATTTCAATATGGGGAGTGAGGGAAAAATCAACTGAGTTCCTATATACCAGGCAATAAAAGAAAGTCTAACAACATCAAGTGCTGGGGAAAGTGTGGGACAATGGGAATTGGGAACTTTCATACAGTTGACAGGAGTTAGTACAGTTGCTTTGCAGAACAATTTGGCAGTATCTGATAAAATTAAAGCTATATATATATCTTATGACCCAGCAATTCCACTCCTAGGAATATAACCCTAGATAAACTTTTGAACACGTACATAAAGAAATAGGTCCAATAATGATTACTGCAAAATTGTCAATAAGAAAAAAATTGGAAATAACCTAAATGTCCATCAAGTGGAGAACAAAGTATTACAGGTTCATGTAATAATAGTTAAAATGAAACCAACTGGTACTGTTGATTTTGAAATAAATCTCAGAAACATAACGTTGAACCAAAAACAAAAGCAAGTTGGATAATACAGTATGCAATGTTTAAGACTTTAAAAATATATAAAATGGTACTACAGATTCTGTGTTTTGTATGTTTGGTTTGTTTCATAAAGAACAACAACAAAAATGAACAAGAAAAACGAAAATCACTCATCAACAAGAGCTTCTTCACTGGGGTATATAACCTTACCTGGCCTAATTTGAAACAAGCCACAGAGACATTTCTTCCCCTTGTACTGCAATAAAACTGGTGCACCTTAAATTATGCTGATAAAGGAAAAGAACTCCCACAGGGGCTGCACAATTATCATCTCATTAATCTTGCTAAAACCTCAAGTCCGTACCCCAGTTTATAAATGAAGACACTGAGACACACTGGCCTTATAATCACTCAACGGTAGTGTAGAAAGATGGCTTTCAAAAGCTTTCTCGCTCCTGCACTGCACTAATTTCTGGTTCAAACAAATATTATCATCATCTGATAATGTAAAATTCCTTAACCAATTATATCTTAAGCAAAATGAAGGGTAAATTTTGGTACTTCAATTCGTCAAGAATTATTAGGTCACCTCAATCAGTTCCCTAAGAGGCTTCAGTAAATGAGGTTCAATTACAAACTTAACTCAGACAAAATGCAAGGGTTTTCACATAGCTTTTACTCTGTTCCCAACTAACACATCACCTCACATCCTCGGGTAGTTCTGTCTGAGCCGTCTTTATATGATGAAACACAAGAGACTTTTTTTCAAAGCTCTCAGATATACTATTTTGCATTATGATAACAAATGCAACAGCGACACTTTAGGAACCAGAATACTAAAGAGGAAAATCTCTCTTAGGGTTAAAAAATACATTACAAAAAAAAGAAAAGAAAAAAAAGCAATGACATAAAAACACTTTAAGTAGAAAAACAAGACAGAAATGCAGAAAAGAACCAATACAATTTATTCAACTCAGAGTAGTACAAAACACGTACATTTTAAAACAGTTTTTTCTAAGACCTCATCAAATGACCTAAAGAAGCTGAAAAAGAAAGATATAAACCCGTAAGAAAGAGAAGAAGGACAAAGATGGAAAGATGGATAGCAGAGAAGAAATGTCCACATTTTGGAGGATGGGAAACAGTTGGACAAGTGGTAGTTAACTTCTCTGTCTCAATTACCTCATCATAAATGTGGATTCACAATAGCACCTATCTCATAGGGTTGTTGTGGGGATTAAATGAGGAATATATGTGAAGCATTTAGATCATTGCTTGGTACAGAGTAAACAGTAAGTGCTTAATAAATGACAGCTATTATCCCCACCATCTGACAGCTGGGAAAGGTAGGCTGGAACAAGTATGTGCTGGGGTTGAAACCAATAGAAAGTCATCTACAGCAGAATACTGAAAAGGCCCACTGGAAACGACATTGCTGGAGAGGAAAATTAAATCACTTCCTGTTCCAATAAGAATTTTAAAATAACAAAAACAAACCTTGGTTATCATTTAAAACCTAATTTAAAAATTTTCAAAATGCTTTCCTAACTATATTCTCAGAACCACAAAAGTTATGTAGGTGGTGCTCCAACTGATTACTGTCATGTAAATACCAGTACTATTCATTTACCCTTGGTGCATGTTCTGTTCACCTGCCTTCCACATCAGCTTTCCTTCCCCAGTGTGGGAGCATCAAAAAGGCACGATCCAGCAATCTGTACGTTATTAACAACACTGATCACCAAATACATTCTGCTGTATGTAAAACACAAAAGCTACGGCTAAGAAGCAAAAACCTATCAAGGCACCAAACATTTGTTTCCCTTTTCTCTTGTTCATTTAAATCAGTATCTGAATTTTGCTATCTGATTTGACTTTTCAAATAAGATTGGTACTATCTCAACTATGGTGACAAAGTTCACGTGAGAAATGTTGTATCTGACACACAAAAAGGAAGCAGGTTTCCAAGTGACTGGCATTCCATGAATAACAAAGTTACTGCATTATTTTGTACTTGGAATAGGGAGAGGTTTAAAAAATGAGAAATTCATCTAAAATTACAATGTCTATAGAAGAGATTTCTTCTGAATGACTTTTTTTTTTGACAAATCCTATGACAATATATACAAGCAGTAATACAGGAACAAAAAAATTAAAATTTTAAAACCACTGCATAACAATTTAACTATTGCGAGAAATTTATGAAATCTGAACCAAATTACTGGCATTATATAATATTAAGCACAGGCCTAGATTAAAAAAAAATAGGTCAAAACTAAAAAGAAAAATCAGGCTGTAAAGGCTTTTAGTGCTGGATCATAGCTTAATCACTTTTATACCATTAGGGGCAAGGAGAGTATCTGGTGCAAAGCAGAATATGAATACAGGAATACGTTAAACTCTTCTATTCTTTTTTCTATATATTTTTAAAGATGACCATCATTTCTATACAATGTTTATTCAATCTACACTGAAGAGAACTGTACTAGTGATAATATTTTATGAAGTGAAATGTCAGATTTTCAAATTCAAATTGGTGATATTTAAAGTACTGGGAGTCAACAGAAAAGCCCAAACTAGCACTAACAGATGTTTGTAAACAACAGCATTATATACAAATGTTATTTATTGTTCATAACAGCCTTTAGCAAGGACAGATAAATTAGTTAATGTAGATTTCTTCTGCCACTGGCTGAATCACGACTTCATATTGTTCCCAATTAGAATATCAACTGTCTTCCTAAGAATTTTAAGTACAACAGGGATGTTCTCCTCTCTACAATTCATTATAAAACAAGTGTCAAGATTAGAGGGAAAAAAAAAGCAAACCTGTTCTGGACTCATTTTTGCATAAATCTTGGATTTTAATGTCACTCACTAAGATAATTACACATTCATATTCAAATATGAGTAATTCCATTTAAAATGCAGAACTTTGGTAAGAAAATTCCAAGTATATTTTTCTAAAAGCACAAAATAATTTAAATCTAGAAAATTATATTTTCTGTCTGACTTTAGAATTTTGAAAGTTATACAAAATGACAATAAAAAAATAACTCCAGGGGCTGGCCCGGTGGCATAGTGGCTAGGTTAGTGCGCTCTGCTTCGGCGGCCCGGGGTTCATGGATTCGGATCCTGGGCACGGACCTACACGACACTCATCAAGCCACGCTGTGGTGGTGAGAAAGAACAGAGGAAAACTGTCACAGATGTTAGCTCAGGGCCAATCTTCCTCACCAAAGAAAAATAATAAGAAGAATTATTATTATTCCAGTTCTTGAGATCAGAGATATTTGTGTCTCTATAGCAAACATATAAAGAGTGCTTTGAACCTATGCCTAACACCAATGCATGGACAAGAAATACTCTGGAGTCATGTGATCTTGCTCCCTTATTCCACCACTCTCCTAGCTCTTGGATCCAGGGCTGTTGTTTTCTTGTGAACATAGATACAGACATTTAAGTAGGTTGTGGTTAATTTGGTTTACATCATACTTGGTCTTCCTCAGCTACAGTAGGTACTTCTTGACGGTTCGGGTGCTTAGTAATTTTAAAATTCCTAGTATAGTGTCTGGCCATGCAATGATCATATATGTGATCAGTATAGTTTTCAGAAAGAAAAGATCCCCTGTGGAAGGACCACGAAAGGTCACTTAGTCCAATACATCATTTTACAGATAAATATAATGGGGCCCAGAGAAGTTAAGTAAAATTATGTGTGTAGTATCATAGAACTAATAAGGCCTAAATATCATCTGACTCCACATGCATCTTAGGGAAAGAAAAGCATGGAGCTATGAGATCAACCACCTGAATAAATGATAGCTTAGGCAAATTAACTCTGGTAGAAAGCGAAGTGACACCATGTCACAACTGGATAATACTCATACCCAACCAGAAATGACACAGTCTGAGTTTCTATAGAATTCTGCCATCTTAATGGGTTTACTTAAATTGAGCCACATTCATAATAAGCACCATATATTTTTTTTTAAAGATTTTATTTTTTTCCTTTTTCTCCCCAAAGCCCCCCAGTTCATAGTTGTATATTCTTCGTTGTGGGTCCTTCTAGTTGTGGCATGTGGGATGCTGCCTCAGTGTGGGTTGATGAGCAGTGCCGTGTCCACGCCCAGGATTCGAACCAACAAAATACTGGGCCGCCTGCAGCGGAGCACGCGAACTTAACCACTCGGCCACGGGGCCAGCCCCTAATAAGCACTATATATTAACCATTACAACAGTAGTGCAGCTATTATTAGCATGTTGACAAAACAGGATTTTTCTCTATTGTTCATCAACTTACAAAGGACAGTAAGAAAAAGTATTAAAATCATATGCACATGAAGCAAAAACAATAAAGGCAAGTAAGTCAGAGACATCAGCATATAAGCATTTCAAGATAAATGAGAAAGGCAAGATACTAAATATAAAAATGAAACCTAAGAAAAGTTAGAGTAATAAAGCTACAAGGCAAAATCATAAAGTTGGTTAGTGAGTAAGTTGTCTCTAAAATCACTCATGAAGGAGACAGTTCTGGAACATTAAAGAGGGAGAACAGAAGAGGCCTCATAGATCTTTCTAGGCCATACTGTCTGACCTTAAACTAGTGCTAATAATAATGCAGATGGTTACCATTTTTATCTATTAATAATCATTAAGTCCATTTTTAATGTTAAAGCAAATATTCTAATAAATCTTTAAAAAGCTATCAAGATAGCTGAGTTGAAAGTCGTACTATTGATTTCCAGTTAAACGGTTATCTTTACTTCCTCCTGAAAGTGCAACAGACAGTAAAGGGATAAACAAATAAATAAACCTTAAGTTAGAAAATGGAAATGAATGAGAACAGATAAATTGTCAATAAAAATTTTGAAAGCCAAAAACATAAGCAAAATACCTCAAGTTTCTAGAGGAATAAAACAAAACAAAACTAGTTATGTACAAAGAACCAGGAATCAGAATGGCATCAGACTGGAAGATAATGGAGCAATGCCATCAAAATGCTGAAAGAAAATTACTGCTAACTTAGAATTTTATACCCAGATAAATTAACAATTACATGTGAGGACAGAGTAAACATTCTCACACAGGCAAGCTTTTAAAAAAATTGATCTCAGATACTTTTTCTCAGATTTATAAAACTGCAAATCCAATGTGGGATGGAGGCCAAGGTAATTCAATTCCAGGATGGTAATTACTCTCAGGACATCTGTATAGCAACGTGCCTAGAATGCAACCAGTCTGGCTGGTAAGAATGAAGAATGACAAGTGGGATACTGCCAAGAAAAATATGAAACTTGATAAGTTATCTGGTAAGTCTGTAGATACAGAAGGGCTGTCAGAGAGTCTGAGGATGAATTAGCAATAAATATATAGAAAATTAAGCAACTCTCCCTCTCTGACCAAACAGCAATCATCAAATCCAGGCAAAATAAAATGGTTTTGTATGAGAAAGGAAGTAGAATAAAGTCATGCTATATTACTCAGGTGTAAATAATGTTTATGTCACTTATAATAAAAGCCTTATCAATTGAACCAGAAATTACTGTAACTATACCAGAAGAATAAGAGTGTAGGATGTAAATATATAGAAAAGGCTCAACATTCCCTTTCCATATTAGGAAGCCAGTAGGTAATCTAAAATTACAAAAAAACAAAACCACAAAACAGCAGTATAAGCAAGTATCTAGAGTAGAAGTTCTCCAAATATAGGTGTCCAGGGACACCCTTTCCGGTGGTCCACAAGGTCAAAACCATGCTCGTAATAAAACTAAGACACTTTTTTTTCATTCTCATTCTTTGACTGGTGTACGGTGGAGTTTTCTAGAAGCCAAATGTGTGACAGGACAACAGGCTGACTGCAGACGCTGACAGGAGAATCCAGCTGTCTTCTACCAAACTATTCAATAAAGAGTGTTGCAAAAATGTAAAACAATGTTACTCTTACTCTTCTTAAAAGTTTGTTATTCAGAAAATTTTATTTTTCATAAAAATGTTATTTATGTTAACATGTTATATATTTATTATCTTAATACGTTTGCATTTCTAATACAATAAATATTAATAGAGATAATCTACATAAATCAAAAGCTCTTTGGGATCCTCAACAATTTTTAAGAGTGCAAAGAGGTCCTAAGACCAAAATGTTTGAGAACCACTTATTTACAGAAATATGAAGCTAGGATCACCATGTACAGTTGGCCAGGTTGTTCTGAGTACAAGGATGCCAGACAAAGGGGATCAGTGGGGCCAGAATCCAGTTATGCTCTGCTCACCAAAACCGCACAGAAGGTACCTTTTTCTAATTTGCAGTAAGGCATGGCATAGCCTAGTGGTCACCCTAATAAAAAAAGACCAGAAGCTAAAGAGTGAATGCTATTGCCTCAAATTAATCTACAGGGATAGAAATTAGAATAAGTGGGTACCTCAAAGTGGAGAGGAGGACAGAATGCAAAAGGATATGAGAACTTCCTGAGTTGATGGCAATATTCTGTCTTGACTGGGTAGTTAGTGCAGGTGCATACATTTAAAATTATCTAACTGTACACTCAAAATCTGCGCATTTTACTATACATAAGTATAGTGCAATTTTTAAAAAGTGGGTTCCTCTGAGATAGGGCAGGACTATTTACATTTTAAGACTAAGTATTACTTTGGTAAAACCCAAAATTAAATTTACAAGATTCTAGCAACACCTATTATGTAATAGAGAAATACAGACTTTTACATGAAAATGGCTATAGCTACTGAATGCTAAGAGTCCTGCTGCTGCAGGAACGAACCCTCACCAGAAAACCTGGAGGGGGGTGATTTATCAACAATACTACTATGTAACTGACAGGTGAGGGAGGGCTAAGCAGTAATAATACCACAAGTAATATTCCAAAAGAAGAACGATGAGGGGGTGAAAATGGGGCTTTATAACAGATGAGGATAGAGGAAAAGCACTAACATTTAATGAGTTTCTATGTACTAGGGACATTAACTTTGTCACTCCAACACTATAGGTGTGGTACCACCATACTACTTCACAAACAAGGAAACTGAGGCTTGGGAGGTTTCCTGACTTGCCAAGTTATCAGGTCTAGCTTACAATATTATCTTTTGCCAGTGGGATCAAACACTATCTGAAAACGGCTTTAGGTTTGAGGCATTAGTCTATAAAAAACAAAACAAAAATGAAAAATTGCTCTGCTTCATTAATTTTCTACTTCTATCTTGAAGTCGTCTACTTCTAGAAATCTTTAAGAGAAATTTACTCAAAACAAGTAACATCTGCAAAGCTGAACCAAAGCAAAAAGGAAAACTAGATGATGCTCCATTTGGTCCCAGATCATCTAACTGTTTAACAATCTGATGAATGACAAACGCTGTGACAGAGTGGTGGTTGTAGTAATAGCAGTAGCAGCAATAATAATAGCAGCTAATATCTACTGAGTCTTACTCTTATCTGTTCCTGGCATTGTGATGAACTTCTTAGAGATTATCATATTTGCCATTTTGCTGACAGATGAATCGAGACACAGAGAGCTGAAGTAATTTACCCAAATGTCACAGTAAGTGCTATAGACAAGACTTAAACTCTAAAGGATAACCTCATAGTCTGGGCTCTGAATAAGCAGACAATTTTGCTTCCTGAACTGTACTCCTCTACTGAGTGAAGGGACGAGGACAACAGGGAGAAACTGATTGATTGCCCCCCAACCATTAAAAAATGTAAAAATCATCCTTAGCTACAGGCACATCTGGACAGCGTAGAGGCTGTATAACAGTGGCCCATGTCAGGCCTTCAGGGTTTTTGCCTGAAATTCCTGTATGAATTAGTTAATATTTAAAAATCAGGTTTTAAATAAAAACCCTGATTCTAGCTTGCCTTTAAAAATGAGAAGATCAAGCAACACTGGATCTACTTTCTTGAAATGAAAATGGAGACTTCTAACCTGTTAAATATGCGAAACGCCCAGCTTCACCAATTCATCTGCTTGGGCCCAGGAGGCAGTGTTCTCTGCTTAACACACCTCGTGCTGCCCTAGCTGAAAATGACAGGCCAGGAAGTGCTTTTCCTAGCACTAAGAGGAAAGCAAGGAAAAAATGAATTGAGGAGAAGGCTATTAAATGAAAGATAAAAACTGCTAAGAGTAGTATATACAGCAGAACAGAAATACTAGAGAGGTTGGCTTGAAAAGATGCATTTTAAGAAATGCAGACTTGGACTGCCTCTTAAAATCATGTTTCTCAGCATGAAGATGGGTCTTCTTTTGGATGCTGCAGTGATTCAAGTTATTTACTTAACAATGCAACTTACCTTTTGATTTTTAGATTAAACAATTTTAAACATTATAATCATATTTAAAGCAGAGAAAATTTAACATTTAAGCTTTACTCTTACCTTGGTCTGCAAAATAGACATATTTTAAAAAATAATTTTGGCATTAAAAGTTAAACATTCAAATATACAAAAATCCATCAAAACTTCTTGTTTTTTATTTTATTTACTCTTTTTGAGGAAGATTAGCCCTGAGCTTACTACTGCCAGTCCTCCTCTTTTGGCTGAGGAAGACTGGCCCTGAGCTAACATCCACACCCATCTTCCTCTACTTTATATGTGGGACGCCTACCACAGCATGGCTTGCCAAGTGGTGCCATGTCCGCACCCGGGATCCAAACTGGTGAACCCTGGGCTGCCAAAGCGGAACGTGCGCACTTAACTGCCTTGCCACCGGGCTGGGCCCTTTCTTGTTTTTTAAAGTATGAAATTCAACTGTGCCAAAAAAAGGCATATGCAAATGTTTTTAAATCTCAAAGTATTAAACACCTAACACCATACTTATTGTCAATTTCCCAAATAAATTCCCTAGATATTTAACTTGAAAATGTTTAGTATTTATAAATTATACAAATTTTATTTCAACATTAATTTCTCTTCTGACATACATACATTAGCTCTAAGTCATATAATTCCTGCTGGAAATTCATCAGCTTTTAAACATAAAGCATGAAATGAAAAATCAGAATATTCCTCTATCATAAAAACAAGAGAAACTTTTTTTATTTCTGTAACTCAAGAATGAAACTCTTCTGGTTAACAGTAAAAAGTCTATGTTCATTCTTACTTGATTTTTCCTCCAAATGGCCGAACTATAGAAATACTTCATAAAGTCCTTTTTTCCCTCTAATCAATTAAAGAGCTTAAAAAAAAGGTCGACTGTTTAAAATAATTTTGTTCATTCAATTGTCAGTAACACATTAAAGATTTTATGTGTTTAAAGATTTCCTTAAAGATATTAAGAATGTGTATCATAAATACTCATTAAAGGAGATAATCACAATTAAACGATTTTTTTATGAAGTTCTTAGGGTCATATTTGTAATAAAATTTCTAATTTTCAACTTTCATCTGTCTACCCTGTAAAAGATTTTCATTGTTAAGCTTTGTGCAAAGAAAATAAGAGAGCTGGGAAATAATTCTTTACACATAAGCTTCTTAAAAACATAGCTCCAGTGTTACTATTTTCTACATCATTTAGACAAAAACCACCTCATTCAGAAATTCAGAATTGTAAAATCCTTTAACAGGCATTAGCTATGGCCTGAAAACGTCCTTTCATGGCAAAATCTTTAACTCCTTCAGTCTAAGCTGTAATAAAAAGTGCCAAGTTTACCAAAAAGTTTAAGAGGACGAATTCATTAACGTCATATTTGAAGACACAATTTTTTTCAGTATTTTCCTCTACTGACACTACAATATACAAAGCAGTCCAAGAAGCTTTAGTTATATATGAATTCAGGAAGTATTGCTTTTAGGAAAAAGAAAATGTCTTTTAAATAGACACTCCAGATATTTAAATTATTGTATGACAGAACTTAAGAGAAATACAATGTCCCATAACTACTACTTTATAAAGCAAGTCAACCTGTAGCAATACATAATGAAAACTTCTTAAGTTAAATTCTAAATCAATTTAAATAGGCCTGTACCATGTGTTCCAAGAGATATTTCTGGTTAAAAAAGTACTTTTATTTACTTAAACCTCCTAAATGGCAGAGTCGAATTCTGTTAACATCTTACAGGCCAAGGATAGTATGCTTGCTTTTGTCTAGTCCGAAGAAAATATGTTTATTTTGACACTTGGAAGACCCCATGCAGGTAATTTATCATCCAAGTGCATAATAGGTAACCTTGTCCACCCTCTGCATCCCACCGGGCATGTGCACACAGGAGGTCCTGCCAACTCACTTGGTATGCACAGGGACAATTAATTCATCTCCCAGTACTAAGCCCTCATTTCAGATATCAACACCCTCGTGGAGAACCAAAATGTAATGACTGTAAAGTTTTTACTGACCAAACAGTAAATTACACAACTAGGTAATGATATGCACTTCCGTTAAAGAGAACCAAGCTCTCAATCTTTCTCTAAAGATCAACACATTTCAGTAAATGTCATCACATATTTTATCTTCCTCTTTCTCTCTGCCCCTCCAAAAAACCACCACCACCACCACCACCACCACTAAGCTAAATTCCAAACCCTTCAGTCCTGTTTGTGCAAACAGGAAATGCCAGAAAGTGTAAAGAACTAGGGTCCAAACAGCCATTTTGTGACGGGTAACTCAGAACTTAAACTGGGTTAGGGGTCCTTCACTTTCTCTCACTTCCATCCTGCCCCAGCTTCCCCCCTTACAAGCATCAGACTTTTCTCTCCCTTTTATGAACATCTACAACTACAACTTGGGATAGAGAAGAGGCAACACTACACATCAGCAAACAGCTTGTGGGGATATCTACGAAGCAAACTTAAGCTTTTTTGAGGCCTGATATTGGGAAAGGTGTTTCACAATTAGGCATTACAACAAAAAGAGTTGTTGACAACTACTGTTGTACAGTGAGGTAACCCAAAATGAAAATATGGCTTATTACATAATACCTCTATCCATCTCCTTTCTCTTTGACCCACTGCCACTTAATATGAGGAAGGAATGCAACATGCTAAACATGGGGAGGGAGAAAGGCAACGATCTGGTTAGGGTGAGGAGGTAGTTGTTATTTTTCACTATTAAGACAATTTAATTCCTGCCAAATACAATTATGCAATCCCAGCATCTTCACAGAATTTTAAAACTGGAAGAGCCCTTACAGACCATCTGGTCCTACCCTCTCATCTTACAGAGAAAGAAAACTCAAAACTTAAGCCCAAGATCAACCAGTTATGTAATGACAAAACTGGGACTTCCAACTCTGTCCATTAAGTATTTTCTTTGTCATTTGCACATATAAAACAATTTCCCAAAGTTCAAAGTTATAGACACAAACATAAGTGAATGAATTGCTGCCTATAACATAAAACGTGCACATAATTTCAAATTTGTTATACAAAACATAGGTCATACTCTTTGCTGTGTCTATACCTATAAGAGCTTTGTGCCAATTGGGACAGGTGGAGGAAGGCGAAAATAGTTAAGGGGAAAATGTAGGAAAAGAGTAATAAATAGCAAGCTAGGGGAGATAATACAATCAACAGACACGGCTGTTGGGATTAACAGTTACTGAAAAGACACGATTGAAAAATGGAGCAATGGAACTGCTTCCAGAGGGTTCTCACCCTGCAGTGAGAAAAGCGCTAAAGAAATAGCAAGACAGGAGCAGTGTAAAAGTGCTGGAATGCGTGTTACATAAGCCAGCTGACTGGAGTGATCAGAATTCTTGTGGCATAAGGTAGTAGTATCTGCATTTAAACCAGAATCCCAGATTATACCAGGGCAGGTGACCCTTAAGGGTACATTTTGAAAAACATTGGTCTTTGGGATATTGTGGTCTAGAGGCGTTAAAGGTATTAAAAATTCTTGTTCAGGAGTTCTGCTCTATAACTAGCTTTACTTGATTCTCTCAACCAACTAGGCAAGGAAATGCCCCAGGCAAACACACGAAGACTGATTCTGTGCAGAAGCCAGGCAAACTCGGTGGTTACCGTACATACAGTCACCCCAAGGAGACAGAGAACATTATGTAATCACTGCCTAAGCTCTAAGATGAAGAGATCAGTTGTTCTTTCAGAAACGTCTGTTATCGTTAAGTTTTTCATTTAGCGTTAAGTGACTAATTATAAGAATGCTACTTTTAATGTAGAGCAATATTTTGTCACTCACTGAAGAAAAGAAGTCTTTGAGCCTATAGCTCGAAAAAGAATTAGTTATTTTGTATCTGCCAATTCATCCATGACTGCTGTGTGGTTACAAAGGAAGACTCTGGCCCTCACAGCTTAGCTCCAGTATTTTTCTTTGGATATGGGGATCCAAGAAAATAGAAATGGAAAACAAAGCACAGAGCTATGAATGGTTACTTTTTAACCACTGCTATGAGCACAAAATTTGAATACAGTGAAAATAGGAGAAATCCTGAAAATCTGAAAACAGGGTCACCATTTCAGAAATGACAGAAAATGTCAAAAGTCAGCTTTAAAGCTGCTTAGCAAATTAATTGTTTTTTGTCTTGAGTTTCAAATCTCCTTCACTACAGTGGAACAGAGAAAAGCTGTCTGCAGTGACATCATCCGATGCTTTCTCCCTCTCTCTTTTTAACTGGGGGAGTTATATTTGCTCACCAGATTTTTAAAAAGATATATAAAAGGATTAAATCTCTCTCTCTATATATACATAAATGTATTTGAGATTGCTGTGACTGGGCACTTGACTAGCAATCTATTTTAGGTACAATGAATGTTAGATAAACACAGATCTAAGATAATAATTTGCTACTGGACTTATCATTTCTGCATTCCAAACATTTTCTTTTAAGACCAAGACTTTTGCAATGGATTCGGGAAAACAATACCAATACCCAAACTCTTCATCCCTTTAGGGAATCAGTTTACTGTTTCTCTTTCAAGACAAGGCAGTCATTTAAAAATCAACCCCTGATGTCTGTAAGGGTTTTTTTTCCCTTTATTTTTTTAATTGAGGTAAAACTGGAATACAACATTATGTAAGTTTCAGGTGTACAACATTATAATTCAACATCTGTATACATTACAAAGTGATGACCACCAAAAGTCTAGTTACCATCCATCACCATACGATTGACCCCCTTCACCCCTTTTGCCCAGCCCCAAGCTCTTTCCCCTCTGGTAACCACCAATCTGTTTTCTGTGTCTATAAATTTGTTTTTGGTTTGTTTGTATGTTTGTTTAGATTTGTCTGAAATCATTCGGTATTTGTCTTTCTCCCTCTGACTTATTTCACTTAGCGTAACGCCCTTAAGGGAACTAGAACATTTCCAAAAAATAAGTACAGGCACGTAGGTTAAGATTATACTCTCAAACATTTTTATAGTAGAATAGTGGCCTATTTTTCAGCAGTAATTTTCATTACACTATATAAAAAATAATGCTTATTTCTCATAGCTGCACACAAATTATTGGGTTTTTTTTAAGTTAAAACTAAGTTTACCCTACATAATAGGTCTTGAAAAATGCTAACGAAAAAGTAACTTAAGCAACGTAAATAACTTCTGCAGTTAATTTCTACAGGATTGAATTTGTGCAGCCTAAAAGATGAGGTAGAAAAAGGCTGTGAGGCTTTCCTTTTTAACTTGAGACAATTACAATCATATTTTAAACGAATATTATTGTAAGCCACTAAAGTTAGCACAATTATGGTTCCACTCCTGATTTTTACTTAGATCTAAAAGGAGGATTTTGCAAAATAAAAGAGAATTTTATAAGGGACAAGTTTCTTACGGTTAGTTTCACTTAGCGTTAGGCGGCCTCATAAAGATGTGATATAACTTAAAAGCCAATTGTCAGTTTTACACTAACTTCCACACAGTAATTACTGATCTTTACCGGGAATATTCGTTTTAATTATAAAATCAACAGCCAGAACCTACTCTGAAGGCACCGTCACCTCGCTTTCTCCCCTCACCCGCTCCCTCGCCTCCTCTCCAGACCCCACCGTGAAGTTCACCTGCCGAAACCGAAGGCCCGTGGAAAAAGGAGGTAAAGAAGAAAATGCTTTTAAAATTAAGAGGCTTACAGTAGCTGGACTTAGTCCAAGCGCTGTTCAGCCCAGAAACGAAAGTAGGAAGCGCAGAGGTTTAGGCTTGTAATGATGTCAGCCATTTTAGGCACATTATTTATACTGGGAAGGAAGTGCCAAAGTCTGTGGCGGTTTTCGTTGTTTTGCATGTTACCGCAGGTCCCCAGGGCGAACGAACCCAGTCTCGGTCCCCTGCACATTCCCTCGAACGCACCAGGGACCGTGAACTCGGCACAGTTCTTCAATCCTGCTCTCTCCGGGCTTCCCAAGCCCCCGATCCCGCGTTGGCACCGTTTCCTGCACACGCACTTCCTTACAAAGCAGCAGCTGAGGCCGGACAAGAAAGGGGAGCAGCCCGAGGGAAGGGAGAGCTCGGCTCTCTCGGGGGCCGTAGGCGCGCACAGCCGCCCCGCCCCGCGCAGCTGCCCCGGCCGGCCCGAGCGCCCCTCCCCGACCGCCCCGGCCCTCGGACCTTGCAGTCCACGGCGACGGCGTCGGGGGGGATGATGAGCGCCTCCTCGCCGCTCTTGGGGTCGTCCTTCTTGGCCTCCTTCTGGGCCAGAGCAGAGTTGAACGTAACCTTCACCATGGCGCGGCCTGGGGCGCCCTCGGGGAGCGGAGGCGGGCTGGAGGCGGGGGCTGCGGGGTCCTGGCTGCGGCGGCAGCCTCCTCGGCCGGGCTCCGGCGCGGCTCAGCGACGGTTGAGGAGGATCCGCAGCTCCGCAGCGGCTGAGGCAGCGACTGCGGTACCGCTCTCGCAGCCTCCCAGCTCCGGGGCGAGGGCGGAGGCGGCTCGCGCACCCTGAGGGCTGGGCGGGGCCGGAGGCGGACGGACAGGACTGGTGGAGCCGGGGGCGGGGGCGGAGCCGGAGGCGGGCAGACGGGACCGGAGGAGCCGGGAGGGGGCGGGGGAGGAGGCGGGGGAGGAGGCGGGGCCGGAGGCGGGCAGACGGGAGGGGCGGGGCCTGGCTCCGCGCTAGACCCTGCCTTCGCCCCAGGTCCGACGCCGGTCGGGCCGGGTAGGGAGGGGCACTTACGGGTGAGGGCCGGTCGGCCCCGTGAGCCACCTGGATTTTCCAGTTTGAATTCGCTTCCAACCACTTTACCTCCGGCCTCAATGTTGCAGGTGTAGCAAAATCAGGTGAACTTTCCTGGGTTCGCCGCCTACATTGTCTTATCCTCTGGCAGCACCAGGCCGGCCCATCCCTGCCCGTTGCCCCCACCGAGTCTAAAGGCCTTGAAATTTGGGGGCGTCCACACCTCCATTTTCTCACTTCATTATGGAACCGAGTTAGTGGAGCACAGGAAGGTTTCATGTGCTCTATCCTTGTGGTCTGACTTCTTTATCTTCCCTGGACCACAACCAAGGGCGTTACCTGGCTCAGACTTGCCTTGTCTTCTCACCCTCCCTTGGAAGGTCATTGCCCTGCCTAGTCCCAGAGCACTTCTGAGGAAACCTCTTGGCAGATTTGCATTTCATACATTTCACATTCCTAAAACAAAATGTTCCATTCTTGTGCAGATTTAGGCAAAACCCACACGCACACCAGGCAGATTTGTGATTTCAAAGCAAGGTACTCGATGATAAGTCCTTAGCAGTTTTGTGCAAAAATAAATAAATAAATAATAAAGGATAAAGTGAAATTCTCATATTTTGAAGAGATTTCACTTACAACCAATGGGAGAGAGGACACTGAGCCGCAGTGTTGCTGGGTTAATGACTGTCAATAGACAGCCCTTTGGACAAATAGTTGATTTTGTACCCTTCTCCCGCCCCACTCTGTCCTGGTTCAACCAGAGATGTGGACGTATTCTAGACTGTTTCAGCTGTGTCAGCTCTGCCCTGGGTGAATCCTGAAGAAAGCAGGTTGAGTCTGAGGTCCTTGGGGTCTTGGCTCTGCTCAAGGAGGGAGTTAGGTCTCTACGACTCTCCATAGAATCAGACCACAAATCCCTGAGGAACAGCTCAAGATCTCAGCATCTTTCAGATCGTATATTTGCAAGGGCCATCGTGGACTGAGATAGAATCCATGTCCAGACTTTGAGTCTCCTAAGGCATTCTGAAATTCCAATGAAAATGAGTTGTGTTCAGTTGAGAATAGGAAGAGTTGGATTCCAGTTCTCGTAAATTCTGACCCTAGCCAGTCATATGACTTGTAGCTAGCCAGCAACTTATTTAAACCCCCTGGGCCTTACTTGTCCAGGGGTCAACTCTGTGGGGTGGACTCTGAACTGGTATAGTTTCATAGATTTCCTGAGACACTACAATTGAACACTAAGGAATTCTGGACGCAAGATTATATAAATGATTATGCATCTATCCTTCCTGCTTCTCTTTTTGTTATGATGGAATGCTGGAAAAATACTCAAGGCATTTTGCACCAGATAGATTTAGGGAAGAAAAGAAAACAAATTCTTCTTGAACAAGACTATTAAACAACTTAGGAAACTGAGGCAAAGGAAGGATAAAGGAGTTTGACAGAACTGGAAATTACTACCCCCTGCCCCCCAGAATTTCTATTCTAAAAGACTCAGAATAAAAGACCATTCATTATTTTGTGTACCAGCAAAATCAGCTGGCAAACAGTCCGGGAATAACCTCCTGGTTTTGTTTCTCCATTTTATCTGGTGTGTCTACAGAACTGTGTCGTGCACAACAGCAGAGATAATAAAGAAGCTGGATCAAAACCAAACATAGCAAATCCAGTCTCGTGACTTATAAAAAGTTTCCCAATGACCCTTGAAACTAAGGAGTGGGGGAGGAGAGTCATGACTAAACAAAAGAAGTTAAAAACATAGTCTCAGTTACCATTAACTACTGGATGTAGAGGGAATCTTAGGAGACCTTTGCTTTGCTTTTTCACATTGATTTTGAGAGGAAGAAGACTATTTTTAAAGTGATCCTAAGCTTTACATTTCACCGTGATTTCTAATTTTATTTTTCTGCTTAACCAGGAGGGAGGAAAAAATGGAGTCAGGGAACTAAATTCAAGAATCTTAGATCTTTTAGATTTGTGTGATGTGCTTGAAGACGGACTTTTTTTCAGGTTCTTTACAGCTACATTCCTTCTGTTCATTCTCTCTCCTTCAGAGAAATTTCTTGAGGTTTAGCAGGATGATGGGAAAAACACTTTTGCAAATATGGGATCCTTGGTGAAACAATATCACTGAATATGTCCTTTGAAATGTACTTTTGATGCCTTCCCTCTTAACCCGATGTGTGGCTGAAGCTGGGCGTCTTGTGGCTTTGTCTCAGCTTTGTAAAAGAAGTGTTTCTTCTAGGCAAGAAGTGAAAGTTTCCACTTGCCTCTCTTTAGACTTAAGCAAGCACTGTTTTTCTCTCTTCTTCATAACTTTAGGTATCCTTTATTGTTTCTAAATTTCTTATCTCCCAAGTTTATATTTTTTACCTCCACCTTGATACCGTATGTGTTTTTCAATTATTTTGTTTTATACCATGTCATTATTACACTTTGTGAACTGGCTGAATGAATTTTTGGGTAGGTTTTCTTTTTCTCACAGGATCTTGGGGTATAATGTACCAACCCTTTGGGGATTGTCCTAATAATAAATGCAGTTCTTTTGATTTGACTGATTGTGGCATTTGGGATTTCTGTTTTGTTTTGCTTTGGTTGTGGAAAGACTGGATCTGCTCCACGTTGGTGCTTTAGTCTTGTGGTTGCCATCCATTGGTTTCCCTTGTCCAAAGCATGGCTTCCAAGTGCATCCATGCTTAGGATGTATCTCTTCATGTTTAAAAGAGAGGGAGAGAAAAAGAGAGAAAAGATGAGAAAAATTAAAAAAAAAAGAGTGAGAGAAATGGCAGAAAGACACAAAGAAAAGACAAAAGACAGTCCAGTGGACAGAGTCAGTTTAGAAGACCTGAACCCCAGTCTTGCTTAAACCTCACCATGGCTCATTTTTATCAGTAATAATAAATAAACCAATTGTTTATAGTATGATACTGGAGTCTAAGATGATCTGGAGTGGCCTGGTAAGGTATCATAGAGGAGGCAGGATTTTAGTTGAAGGAATGGAAAGGATTTGGATGAAGAGACAGGAAGAGGAAGAACAGCCTGAGTGGAGGAAACAGTGTGAAAAAGAACATCAAGACCTCAAGAGAGGACTAAGCAAGGAGAAGAGCAGCCTCCGGCGGAGGGTATACGCCGAATAATTGTGGGGAATAACAGCTGGATGGGGAGGACAGAGCCATAAATCTCCATGTTGAGTTAGAATAAGTAGTGCGGAATTTTTCCTGAGGGGATTGCTGAAAGTTTCTGCAAATAACTTGTTTAAAAAAAAAAAAAGAGTCGCTCTGTAAAGATTAATCTGGCATTCTGGGTGAATGAGAAACAAGAAAACACCAAAGACAGAGAATTTTCAGGACTGTTGAAACAGCTTCCCTCTTTTTTTAATGAGGATAATGAGAGCGGTTTCTAATGCTCTTTTATTTATGTTAGAAGAAAGGGTACCATATAAATCAACATTACTTATAATGTAGAATACAGAGAGAGTGTGTTTACAAGTCAAACAAGGTAAAAGATGTGTGCACAAAGGCTGACCAAATATCGTAAAAAGTCTGCCCTACTCCAGTTAAATCTCACCAAGTGTTGAACCATTCTTCATCCAGGGAGGCTCAGGACTCCTGGGCAAGTGGCGTAGAAGTGCTGCTGTTGTCATAACCATTATTTTGGCAACACGGATTGTGGGGGGAGACACTAACAATTCTCTCTCTTGACTGCATATATGCATGCCCTCTCACCCCAAAATGTATGTCAGGGTGTATACGTATAATCTCTATAATCTAAGCTTTTCAAGGCCCTCTATCATCAAGCAAACCTTGGGTCCGCAGTGCACTCTCTCCACTCTATCCTGGCCAGCCTTCAATATAAGAATTTGCCCTGCTTGAATCTTTATCAAAATCATTACTCTAATACAGAGAAAGCTGGTAGTTTGTCATTTCAAATCCAATTTTATTATAACAAAAGAAGAATATGAAGCTAGTACTAAGAAATTTCTTTCAGTGAGTTTCTTAGATGCTTGATTAAATTTCCAGATGGAGTTAGTACCATCTTCTTTTTTACACTTTTCTAAAATCAGATAAATCTAATACAAATAGTAGGACACAGATAGAGCAACTGAAGGCAGAGTCCATCTAACACTGATTTTTAAAAATGTGTTAATTACCTCAGGATCTAATTAAAAGTCTCCATGTCATTGCTAAATATTTTTTTCCTTACTTTTTTAAACTTTTCCCCACAGCTGGGACAAAAACCATGCTGACCTTATGTGAGTTCTGGTGAATTATTTAACTTTCTGACACTTTAATGGTATAAAAGAGTATCACCTAACCCTAATTCTAAAAATATTGTTTAAAGTGTAGATACATTCATTAATGGGACACAGTAACATACATTATCTCCTAGAAATATTTTCATAAACTTAACTGCCAAATAACTTTTAAATTAATTTGTTTAGACCTTTATGAGAATGACTGAGAGAGTTTAACCATGGTTTCATAAACCACATCTCCAAATATTTTCGTATACTATATCTTATCTTTCATATATACTCATTAATTACATCTAAGGCATAATGTGCAATTTAAATCTAAGTCAAATAGAAAAAAAAAGTGCTGGGCAGGAAATCAAAAACCAGACTTGGCTGGCTTGGGAAACTCACATTTTTGGAAACCATAAATGTGAAGTCTCATGTTCTCAGACTTAATAGCTGGAGGACTTTGCCTTGTGTTCAAACAATGTTCTAGCTAATGGAATCAAAGTCCTGGAAAAAGACTTCAAGAAGTCCTCTGATAGTTCATTTTCTGCCGAGTCCAAGAACAGATTGCAATTCAGTCTAATGAGAAGGTCATGCTTATTTAGACAGACTTATTTTTTAAAGCCACAACAAAATTACTTTTCTTATGCTGGCTAAGCAAAAATATTCAGAAATCAAAGAAAAACGAACTATTTTGGTCTCCTACAGAACTGTGGTCAAAGGTCACTAAAGTGACCTTCTCATCTGGAACCCCAAGACACATTGCATCTGGCAATAGTTATTAGGCAAGAAAAACATTTATAAAGCAGCATAATTAATGGAATAGAAACAGTAAGGGCTTTATTCCACACTTAGTCTTCATGACTTTTGGGGGGTAGACCAACCCAAACTCAGCTGTAGTACTGGTGGGAAGGCTATTTCCTATTGACTCAGAGATCATTTCCTAAATCACCATGACAGTCTATGGCTAGCTAAAACTGTCCCCCATATGCCAGCCCTTAGAGGATACAAAGACTTAGGAAAGGCCTTACAATGAATTATTGACAAGTAAACCCTTAGAACCAACCGGCACCTGTTTTGCCCAGATCAGACTCCTTGCTACCACTCTCAGGGCAAGCAGGGGGAGAGCACGTCCTTGAGAGCTATGCTTCTCAAACTTGGTGATAATTCCAAGATCTTTGGGCTGGTGAAATGAGCTAGCTCCTTCTCCTGGGTTCTGCTCCAATACTCTCTATTTACAAATTTTTTAAGATTGTCTTGATGCCAAAGAGGAGACTGTTAAAAATATGTCTCTCTTTAGTGAGATGTAGAGCAAATTGGGAGGTTATCAAAGGAACTCCAGGTGAAGTAAAAGTATAAGAAACGAACTATACTATGTGACCCGTGCCAGGGACTAAAAGACGTCTTAAAGAAGTGATTTAAGAGGCTCCACATTACAGACTGCTCCCTACAAAGCACTCAGATACAAAAGGAGTTATTTTATTCCCCAATCCATGCTGGGCAAATCTGCCTGGGTCCCAGACCACTTTAACCAAATTGCAAAAGAATATGGAAAATGCAAATAAGCCCACCAAAACAGGAGAAATCTACTTGGAATTTTACTTTGAATCTGCTGTAATCAACTTCCTTGTGATTTGAATCATTGCATAACAGAGAGAACTTAGACCCAAGAGAAAAATTGTTTGTACTTTGAGTCAGAAAGCATCTAAAGAGCCTGTTTCTGTATAATTTTTCATCTAGTTTTCTTCTGGCTTATTTTAAGAAAAGGGGGAGGGGGTAGGAGTTTGATTTATTAAAACTCCAGAGAACCAAGACCCAAATATTTATGTAAAAAACTCTTTTTTATTTTTGTAATTTCCCTTAAAGGATGTTTCAGACAGATAAAGTAAGAGCAGAGCCAGGATATACCTTTTGAAGACCAAGGGAAATTCAGGCATGTTAAGTATACTAAACATGGAAGTTTCTCCTTAGGATATTCTTGAGGCTGGTTGATCACACTACATAAAAGGCCTATAAAATCCATCTTGAGAAAGTACCTGACCTAAACCAGAAACAGCATGTTTAACTGCCGTTTGCTTTAAGAGACCACACAGAGAGAAAAAAATTTATGAAAGAAAATCTGATAAGATGCTAAAAGATATACCGAGGAAGTGGTCTCCCTTTGGTTTCATCAGTGAAAACAGCAATGAGATAAAAAGCACTATCTTCTTCCCTTTTCTAAGTGCTCACTCAGGGCCATTTCTTTAGGCATAGGAGAATTGAAGGAAAAAACACAATAAGATGTTCCCTGAAAGAACAAAATTGCGTGGAACTGCAAATAAACCTCTAGTCAATAGAAAAGAAACAAACATTGCTAGTAGTTCAAGAAATGCCCACACACTTAGGAACATCCCTAAAGTAGTCTAGCCTCAGTTAAAGCCCCTTCAGTCACTGAAAGGGGGGTGATATTTCAGTGAGGCTATGTACTATTCGGAAGAGGACCATTTGTCCTTGACTCTTTCAGGGCATCGTCTTTCATTACTGTGGGTCACATTACCTATGGAGCATGCTGTTCCGTGCACACGATAACTAGTTTTTTCCTTTCTTTGAGTTAGTCAATTGTTAAACTTTGAAATGCATTGCTTTCTGAAAGTAGACATTTTGCAGAGAAAGGTGATACTTTGGAGGCAAAATATCGCGTTATAGTCATTACCAAGAAATAGCATCATTCTGAGACACCAGAGTTAATTTTATGAAGAATTAGAGTGCATATAACAGAAACAAACATATGTATCCTGTAGACAAAGAGTCTTAAAGGCATTTAATCAAAGCAATTCAATTCAATTTTTAAAAAACTGTTTGCCACAGTAGCTACACACTTTATGAAAGTCACATCCAAAGTAATGGGGGTGAGAAAGGTCTCTTGTTAATAGCAAGTAGGTGGGTGGTTGCAGAAGACTGTAAAAATACAGAAATGAAGAGAGAATAGAGCAAAGAGGGGGAGGGGTATGAGAAGTGGAAGAAAGGACACATGTCATTAAGAACAAGTAGTTCTGTGAGGCAAGAACTTGAACTAATAAATCCCGTTGTCTAATGGAATGCGCCCAAAAAGAAAGTCAACAGCTCAGTTGGTTGAAGACAGATTTCCAAGAAGTTTTTCTTACAGAGTCACCAAGGAAATGCAATATTTCAGAAGCTCTGGTATCCATGATCAAGTGGTATTTTCAAACAACTGAGAAGGGAGGCAAGACGAGTACACTTGAAGTCATGATGTCAGGAGGAAGACAAGATGGTGGAGAATCCTTGCTAAACTGAAGTTAACCCCGTGCCCAAATGCACAGAACGGACAAGGTTATGTTCCTAAAGGGATGCTACTCTTATTTGGGGAAACTTTCCACTAAGCCAAACTGAAGAATATTACTTATAGCAGGCTCCCTCTGGGAGGAACCTCAGGAAAGTCACAAAAAAAAAAAGGAGAGGAAACCAAAAGAGTGTTTTTAGTCTTACACATCCTGTGCTTTTTTCAGCTGCTATTTTCGAAGGATAAACATTACATTTGTGGCTGAGTTTTTTCCTAGGTTAAAACAAAACAAAACAATATGGTCGTGAAAAGAAGAGACCTGAGAGGGAGCTAATGATCTTGGAAATGCAGACTACTTTCCTGGTTTTAAAAACAAAACAAAGAACACCCCTCCACCCCACCCCCGCTAAAAAAAGTGGTTGAAAACCAGTGAAGGTCTTGCATCTATCTCCAGTGCCCATGGGGCCTCCAGCTGGTTCTAAAGTAACCCAAACACAAAGACACTCTGTCAAGGGGGAATCTCTGTGGGCAGAGAAATGACATGCCTTACCTGTATAGCTGCATTCCAGTTTTAGATTGCGTTCAATTGGCATTTTATAGGCAGGACGTTTGTTCAACTCAGGTTTTATTGAAACTGGAGTGTTTCCATATTCTTCTCAACTACTTTATTAAAGACAATTTTATTTAGGAAGCTAGCAGAATTTTCTTGTGGGTTTGAAAGCATCCTACTTTACCTCTGGGTCACTTCCATACTGTCCTTTGGTTTCACATTAGATATCAAAGTTGGCTCTTACTACTATATCCAGGAACCCTGCTGTCATCACAGAGGACACCACTAAAGGCTATAGTCTCCTGATAGATCAGAGAATTTGAGAGGTGGACAGGTCCTTAGAGATCAACCTACATGAAACTGGTGGGGGCAGTGGGTGAAAATGCCTGCCCATCAATGTATTATTGAGCCTCCTTGAGAAATTACTCGATGTGGCTGATAAGATATGCATTGAAAGGTGTTGCAGAGTGATTTCCTTTACACAGTTTATAATGTGATTGACTGGTAATGGTGCCATTAGATCAGAATTGGAGGAAAAACAGGGCTCCAGGAGTCCCTAGATGTAGGATTCTTAAATCTCGCAATAATTGAAAACGTATTATTGATTGGCATTGTATTCATTTCATATGGTTGCTCAAACAAATTATCACAAATTTGATGGCTTAAAACAACAGAAATTTATTGTCTCACACATCTGGAGGACAGACATCCTAAACCAGTGTCACCAGACTGAAATCAAGGTGTTGGAAGGGCCACGCTACCTCCAGATACTGTAGGGTAGAATCCATCCATTGCCTCTTCCTGCTCCTGGTGGTTACTAACATTCCTTGGTTTGTGGCCTCATCACTCAATTCAAGGCCAACATTGTTAAATCTTTCTCTGTTCCTTCTCTTCTCTTCCTCCTCCTTCTTCTTCTTTCTCTCTCTCTCTGTCTGAAATCTCCTTCTGCCTCTCTCTTATAAAGACACTCGTGATGGCATTTAGGGCCCACCAGATAACCCCCTATCTTAAGACCCTTAGCTTAATCACGTCTACAAAGACCATTTTTCCAAATAAGGTTGTGTTTATAGGTTCTAGAGATTAGGACCTGATATCTTTGGGGCCATTATCCAGCATCCTATGGGCATACACTCCATTCTGTCTCACACACATGGTTATATGCAATACCCACGCCATTCTGGGAGTCATCTCTGGGCTCTTGGAGAGCTCTAATTAATAACTACTTACTGAGCACTCACTCTATGTATAGTTGCAGTAGCAAAAACAAGAAGTATGAAATAAGATCCCTGCCTTGGAGTCACAGACAAATATGGTTGGGAAGACAAGACTAACACACAAGTGAAACAAATAGAAACTCTACAAGACAGAGGATTTTCAAATGTTGTAGATTATAAATGCTATAAAAGTTTCAAATAAAGGAGATCTTTATTTTAAAAGGATTTAAAAGAAGTTTAAAAGTTTATAGTTGTTCAGAGGTAATCCATAGGTTTTTCACTTATTCACTTTTGCAAAAGCTTGAAGCAGTATCCTTATATCCAACTGGTCACCTTCATTCCTAGAAAATCTGATATTAACCAGGGACTGGCCCTGTGGCCAAGTGGTTAAGTTCACACACTCCGCTTTGGCAGCCCAACATTTGCCATTTCGGATCCTGGCCTCAGATCTAGCACCACTCATCAAGCCATGCTGAGGTGGCATCCCATGTAGAAGAACTAGAAGTACCTACAACTAGGATATACAACTATGTACTGGGGGGCTTTGGAAAGGAAAAACAAAAAAATGAGGAAGATAGGCAGCAGATGTCAGCTCAGGGCCAATCTTTAAAAAGGAAAAAAAAAAAGAAAATCTGATATTAACCATAACTATGTTGATGATACTCCATAATAAGTACAAATTAGTTTGTAAAAGATGAATTTTTTTAAAAATGCAAATTTCAAGGCCTCGTAGACCCTCAAATTTCCAGGAAATTAGAATAGCAATAAAAATATAATCAATAGCTATTTTTGTGCTTTTTCTACCTAACAGTTATTATTGCCATCATTATTATCAAAATGATAAATAAGAAGGCTATTAAGGAACGGTCTGAGTTTCAACATGTTTGTCCAAAAACAAAAGAAAAATAAATGAGAGAGAGTGAGAAGTAGAAGCAAAGTTACTGTTATGGTATTAGGCAAAATAGATTTGGAACCAAAACAGTACAAGTGAGAGATAAAATTCTATCTGATGGTAAAAACTGTATTACCATATAAAATATTAACAGCATTAAATCTAAATGTCCCAAGAAATAAAGCAAACAAATAGTTAAAACAAAAGCTAATACAGGAATACAGAAAGAAATAAATAGAAACATTTGTAATTGAAGACATTAAAATCCAGCTATCAAAATGGCAGATCAATTAATTAATTGCATAGCTTAACAATGACATAAAGTAGAATTAACAAACATAGAGAGACATGAATAGATTTTCTCCTTGAGAAAACTAGAACGAGATTTAAAGATGCATAATAAATATGAAAGACCATACAATTTCGTCACTTTTTCTGCAACACAATAACAAAAGTAGAGTTTAAAAGTAACCAATCACCTGGAAAGCATAGAACACCTGGGTCAGAGAAGAAATCAGAACTATTGATGAAACGGGATATATTACCAGAAACAAAATGTGTTCAATGAACATTGTGGTTGATGGTCCAACATCCATTCCACTGCAATCCTATTGCAAGGGATTTAGTTCTGAATGGGGTACATACCCAGGTTTTGCCAATGAACTTAAGTCTGTGAAGAAAAACTTTCTTGCTTCTATGAGATAATCGAAAGAGGAGACGGCCTGTCTTCTTCCTCTAGACTTTGCCATATCTGGATATAATGCTTGAGATTACTTAGCCACTTTGTTACCAATACTAGCAAATCTAAGAGCTGGATAGAACCTGTGTCTTTGATGACGTTCTTGAAATGACATAGTGACAAACTTCAGTTCCTGCCCTACTCAGAACTGTTAAGTTTGTTAAGCTAGTTCCTTTCTGAATCAATTTTTATTGAGTTTTTGTCATTGTACTGGAAAGAATCCTGAATGATACTAAGTATAAAAATAAAGAAAATGTGTATGTCTTAATGCAAAAAGAAAAGAAAAGAAAGCAACAAAATAGAGAATATGTGAAAATATGTAACTGCTAGGAATGGCTAACACTTAAACAGCATTTACTGTTGGCTGGGCACTGGGCTAAGTATTTTACATATGTTAGCTCATTTAACCCTCATAATACTTCTAACGAGGTGGTTACTATTATCACCCCCATTTAACAGATGACAAGTTGTCTGTTGGTAATTTGCTAGTAATTGGCAGAGCCAGGATTTGATCCCAGACAAACTAATCCCAGAATGGTCTTATACATTATGCTACATTGACTCTCTTATATTATAAGATAATATAAGAATATACTTCTTTTATTTCTCTCTGATTTTTTTTAAGTGGCTCTTCCAAATAAAGAGTTAAACCAATGTCAACATTCCAAATTGCACTTGATAAGTGATTAAAAGAGAGATGTATACTGTATCAGTTATCTATTTTTGGATAACAAAGCAGCCCAAAATATTGTGGTTTAAAACAATTATTTATTCTGGTCATAAATCTTTAATTTGGGCAGAGCTCAGCAGGGATGCTTTATCTCTGCCTCCCTACAGCATTAGCAGGGGTAGCTAGTTTTAGCACTAGTGAGTCAAGATGACTCACTCACATGGCTAGCAAGTTGGTGCCGGCTTTGCACTGAGCTCAGCCAGGACTGTGGGTTGAGGCCCTCATACTGCTGCATGTGGGCCTCTTCATAGCTGCTTGGCCTTTCTCACAGCAAGGTGGCTTTGTTCAAAGAGCAAGTGCATATTTTGATACACGTTTTTTTTTTTTTTGCTGAGGAAGATTCACCCTGAACTAACATCTGTGCCAATCTTCCTCTGTTTTATATGTGGGTCACTGCCACAGCATGGCAGACGAGTGATGTAGGCCCCTGCCTGGGATCCGAATCCATGAACCCAGGCAGCCTAAGCAGAGAGCGCAGGACTTAACCACTACATGACAGGGCTGGCCCCTTGATACAATTCTTTTGAACCCAAGCAGAAGCTGTATTGCATATTATAACCTAGCCTTCAAGGTTGCACAGTGTCACTTCTGCCAGAGTCACAAAACCACTCAAAATCAAGAGGAAGAGCACAGATCTCATCTCTCAATGGCAGGAGTGTCAAAGGTCTGGGATGGTTTGGTTGTCACAGACAAATTAGGAAAATACAATCTGCCGCAAACACTTTTATGCATGCGAGAATACAGATGGGAAGTCATTAAGTGGGAAAATTGCAGCCACAAATGTGAAAAAAGAAAAAAAGCCAATTTGAAAACTTCCAAAAGAATGAAAAATTTTGAACCCAATATTTGGCAGGACTGAAGGTGCGTTGTAAATTGGTTTAAGTTTTCTGAAAGCTGGTTGATAGTATTCATACTCTTTGATACAATATAAAAATATTCTCAATTCTTAATACTAAGAAGATGTCCATAAACATGATGATTCCATCCTGTTTAATAGTTATATGAGCAGTAAAAGTGCCAACTTCGTAGACTTGTAAATATAAGTCAACACACACACACACATACTGAGTAACGAAACAGCACAAAAATAGTACATATAAAATATTAGAACTATGCAATATGTATATATATATACTGACAGATTAAAAGTGAATATAGGGCAATAGAAATTGAATTTACTGGCCTTTGTGGTCGTCTTTCTACAAACTTGCTTAAACATATAGTACTGATAAATAGTTTTAATATACCAGATAAATTTAAATATATACAAGCTCCAACAAGCATAAACATAGTACCTTAAAGAAAGAACTCATAAAAATAGAACCATGCTGCTTTATTGTACATAGGCTAATATAAACTATTTGTTTAAAATGTTGAGTATTTAGTTAAGGATAAATTTGCTTGCCTTTTAGAATGTAGAAAAATTATTGTGCTGTCAGTTGGAGGACTGCTGATACAACTTAAAATAACAGTCTGTGGAAGTTCACTCCCACCCTCTCACCCACCGTTTTTTTTAAACCCGAGGAGAACTCTCTCCCTAGGAGATTGACTTGAGGTGGAGGACTGTGAAGACAGGCCTCCTTCCCCACCTGCCCTAGTTCCTCAAAATTATGAAAACTATAAAGACGAAGAGGAATTCATACTGTTAACTGAAAATAACAAAAGATGCTATCAGTAGATCTGAGTTTTTTAAAAAGTCCAGAAATATTGAAAGCTTGTATCATTAGATTAGCAGAGCAAACCTCAGTTTAAAACCTAGTGCAGGGGAGGCTGGCCCCATGGCCGAGTGGTTAAGTTCGCGTGCTCCGCTGCAGGCGGCCCAGTGTTTCATTGGTTCGAATCCTGGGCGCGGACATGACACTGCTCATCAAACCACGCTGAGGCAGCGTCCCACATGCCACAACTAGAAGGACCCACAACGAAGAATATACAACTATGTACTGGGGAGCTTTGGGGAGAAAAAGGAAAAAAATAAAATCTTTAAAAAACAAAAAACCTAGTGCAGGGGCCTGCCAGTGGCCCAGTGGTTAAAGTTCGTGAGGTCAGGGTTTCTCCAGTTGAGATTCTGGGCACCCACCTAGCACTGCTCATCGAGCCACACTGAGGCCGAGTTCCACATAGCACAACCAGAAGGACCTGCAACTAGAATATACAACTATGTAGTGGGGGGCTTTGGGGAGAAGAAGAAGAAGAAGAAGAAGAAAAAAAGAAGATTGGCAACAGATGATAGCTCAGGTGCCAATCTTTAAAAAAAAAAGCCAAAAAACCTAGCACGGATTGTAAGCGATGCCCACTGCTGCGGATGTTGACGGTGGGGGAGGCTGTATGTGGGGTGAGGAGGGAGTATGTGGGAACTAAGAACTTCCTGCTCGGTTTTGCTGTGAACCTGAAACTGCTCTGAAAAATAAAGTCTGTTAATTAAAAAAGGAACAACAAGAAACCCAGTGCGGCGGAGACTTTTGAGGTAGGCTCAGAGTGGCTCAGGGAGTGTTGTTCTAAGCTCAGAGCGTTGGATGGAGGAGCAGGAGAGTTCTCTGGGCAACTGCTTGCTAAGCATAAGGCAGTAAGGGCGTTTTCCTCCAGGATGCTTGGTGCAGAAAGGCAGGGACGTTCTTCAGAGCGTGTGTTTTTGGCTGGGGGGTGGGCAATATCTCTCCCACTGGAGCAAAAATTGTTTTTTGGGTGGAGGATGGGGGGAGGGGAAGCAAAAAGCCTTGGATATTGCAACAGTCTGTGGGCCTACAAAGGACCACAGGAAATAAACAAATATACAGCATGCGTGTGGTACTAAAATTTCCCTGGGTTTAGGCAGTGATGAGGGAAAGAAGTGTCTAGGAAGGCTTCTTAGGAGGACAATAATGCGAAAAAGGTTGAGAAACATTGCTCCAGAGACTAGTGAACTGCCGGAAGAATGGGAGAGGAGGGGAGGGCTCCCTTCAGTGCCCTGGCCCATCCAGAATGACCAGAGACAACCTCCGGGGAACAGAACCAGCTCCCACAGACACAGATGCTGTAACACAAAGACAAGCAGCAAATCAAGAATCACCAGGCTTGTGAGGAAGACCTGCACCATGAAAGACAGGCATCAAACCTAATAAATACAAGCATGGAAAGGAAACAGTTGTAAGCAAGGAAACAGTTACTACAGCACATCAGATTTTAAATTTACTGTAATCAACAACCTCAGAGATATGAGAGGAGACTGCAGCCATAACAGCAAGGAGTTTTTTTCTTAAAAAATCAATTGGTGATCTTGAAAACAAAAAGTACGATCATTGAAACAAGTGTTCTAGTAGATAATCCAAATAGCAAGATAAATATATCTAAGTAAAACTTAGTGAACTGTAAGAAATGAGCCAGAGTTCAGCCATAATAGAGAGCACCAGACGGAGACAGAACATGCTACACAAAGAAAGGGATAAAATAATAAAGTAATGCGTTTTAATCGCATTAATGTATGTTTTTCCCAAAAAGAAAACACTTTTACCTTTACAGAGATGTGGGAGGTAGTTTTCTAAAATGAGCCGTAGTGGTCCCTGCCAGTAATGTAATCTTGCACAGTTCTAGTTGGCTCCTCTGTAAGAGGGGAACTTCATAGGACAACTTTATAAAGTACTTACTTCATAGAGTTTTGGGGAGAATTGTTCTCACAAAATGCACCTTGGTTGCACATTTTACCAAGTAAGACACTTTTCCTTTCCTCTCCATTACAGTGCATTGCCTTACTCTGCGGCTAAGATTTTTTTGTTGTTGCCATTACACAGTGGGATCTTAGCATCGACAAGCAGGTTTGAAATGATTCAATAACTTTCTTTCATTTTATTGCACAACCATAGTGAGTAGAGCACTGAGTCAGTTGGAGAGAAAACAGCGTGTCTTAAGTCGGGTGAATAAGAACCACTTTCATAACAGTAAGCCTCAAAATGCATGTATATTGTACTTTACAATTAGTAGTTAATTAAAATAAGAAACTAATTGTCCACATATGGCTTAGCAAAGTAGAAAGGTAGAGGTTGCATGATCTTTGCACACCCGTCAGATGACAGGAATATTGGAATATCCTATAATTCCGAGCTCTCTGATACTTCCTAGGACTTCTACAATGGACTTGTGTCTCAGACTTAATTAGACCCTGATAAAGATAATAGCTAATATTTATTGAGCACTATTATATTCCAGGCACTGTGCTAAGTGCATTACATGTATTAACCTAGGTGATCCATCCACAGGACGTCTACACAAGGAAGTATTACTACTATCCCCATTTTGCAGATGAGAATACTGAGGCCCAAGATGTTTAAGCAATGTGCCAAGGCTGGTTAGCGGCAGAGTCCATCATGAACCAAACAGTCTGGCTCCACCCATGCTCTTAAACTTTGCGCACAGTGGAGCCACTTTGGGACTATGGACCTGTGGGGTTGGGGAGTTTGAAGAATTTTTATGGGGTGGGAGTTGAGAAATGACTTGTACTATTGGGCAGTCCAGTCCGGATGTTTCAAGAAGAGTTATTGCTGCCTGGCGGTAAATGCTGATTCTGCTTCCCACCAGTTACTTTCGTCTTACTCTATGACTCTTTCTCTTGACGTCTTCTTTTTTTTTCTTTGAATGGATATCACACCTGAGGAGGAGTGGCTACCAGTCACAAGCCAGCTGTCCTCATGTGCTGAACAGTGTGTACACAGGGAAGAGCAGTTTGGACATAGCAGAGAGAGGCTCACATACAGTGATCTTTCAAATTTCAAAGCACAATATGGGGAGCCTAGTTTCGTTCTTTCACCATATTGATGTTTTTCAAATTACATCTGTTATTGGTTTTTATTTTGGTCAAGATTTTCATAGAAAGATATATCTGCACTATACTAGCTACTGACCATATTTAAAAAAAATTATACTAATATATGCTCATTGTAACCAAAAAATTGAAGAGCATAGATTTGTATAGAGCAACAATTTTTCACTTGGATCAGAGATTTAAATGTAAAAGTGAACTCATAAAATGACTAGAAAAAATCATTAGTGGATTTAAACAATAATCTTGGAGTGAGAGAAGAACTCTAAGCATAAAACAACATCCTAAAATGATAAAGGAAAACATCAATATATTAGTGTGCATAAAACTTTCTCATGAAAAAAACACCATAAACAACTAAAATAATTAACAAAAGCAGGGGACAGAATTTATAACACCTCTAATAAATAGCTATTTTAAAAATATATACAAAGAGCGACTCCAAATCAATAAGAAAAATAAAAATAAATAGAAAAGTGGGCAAAGGACATGAATAGTTTGCAAAAAAAAAAAAGGAACCATAAAATCACTTTGACCTCACTCAGAAATAATGATATTAATACACTGATGATATTAATTTTCATCTGCTTACCAAAGGTTTGATTGGCAAGGGTGTGAAGAAATAAGTATGCCCACATATTCTTAGTAGGAATGTAAATTGATGTAACCTTTTGGAACGCAATACAGCAGTATTTATGAACATTTTAAATTCTCAGATTTATTGACCAAGCAATTCCAGTAGCAATTTATACTATGTACATATTAATATAGACACACCAACATATATGTCCTTGTGTCACTGTAATAGGTAAAAACTGCAAACAACTCAATTGTTCCTCTGTAGGGGAAAGGATAAATAAACTGTGAGGTTTCCCTTCAACAAAAGGCTATGCAGTATTTAAAATAAAGAAGCAGAGCTAAATGTGCTTGGCTGGAAAGATGTTCAGGATATATGATTTAGTGGAAAAAGCCATTTGTAGTACAATGTCTATGATATGATTCCATTTGGGTATGTGTGTTTTACAGTATATCCAAGTATTGGTTAGGATGCTTTTGTTGCAAGTAAACAGAAAGTCACGAAATTCGTCAGATTACGTAATTGGAAGTGTAGAGGCCAGTTGGGTTTAGGGGTCACTTAATCCAGTGGCCCAACTCTGTTTCCCGATTCTCCTGCCTCAGCCTCCTCTGCTGACTCCTCAAACTGGTTCCAGTAGTTTGGGGCCTCACCTCCGAGCTTGGTTCTCTTAAGAGGAAACCCCCCAGCAAATTTCGCCTTGCATCTCATTGGCAGGAGCTGGATCATAGCAGTGACTCACGAGCCCATTCTCAGCCCAACCCCCAGGACAGGGAAATACCCTGCACTGATGGCTTAGGCCTCAATTGCTGAACCAGTTACTGGCAAGGAAGAAGACTTTAATGTGATCGTCTGAGATCAATTAGGGCTCACCCAAGAGGTGAGGTCAAGGTCAATCCAACCCTCCCTCCCCCAAAAAACAACAACAAACAAAACGGCAATTGTAGGTGGAATGGAAGGGAGTCAAGGGCTATGGGGATAGACACAGATTTTTACATTTCACTTCTTAGCCTTCTACTCCATTAATTTTTTTTTTAGCTGCATGTGTCTGACTCAGGATCACAGCAGGAATCATATGAACAGATGGCATACTCAAAAGGGTTTAATGAGGAGACTTTAATAAAGAGACTGTTTACCAAGGGACGGGTGAGGATAAAGTAACAAAAAAAGGGATGGTGGAGCATACAGCGACTTAGAACAGCAGGAGGTTGTTCCTAGCCCCAGGCCTGAGGGAGCCAGGGGTGTGGGGTGGGGAGGAAGAACGGTGTTAAGCGAGCCCTGAGTGAGTCAGTGCTGAGCAAGAGAATGAAGAGCAGCCATGGCCTGCACAGTGCTGGGGCGGGAAAGGTGTGCTGTGTGAGGGAATAAGTAGATACCTCATGCCCTCCAGTCTCCTGATGGTGCTTTCCATTAGCCAAACCCAACCAGGAACCAGAGGGCAAAGGTGAGGCAGTCCGTAGAGGTTAGCCTCGCGGGACTCAGAGCAGAGAAAGAAGGATGGGGAATGGGTGAGTGGGAGAGGGGGGCAAACAACCAGCACAGCATATACTACCTAATTGAACATTAATACTTTTGTAAAGTTTTACAGAGTGGGAAATGCTGTCACATGTTATAATACAGATGAACCACGAAGACATTATGCTAAGGGAAATAAGCCAGACTCAGAAAGAAAAATACAGTATGATTCTACTTATAAGAGGTTACTAAAGTAGTCAAATTCACGGAAACAGAAAGCAAGATGCTGGTTGCCAGGGGCTTGGGGGAGGAAGGACTGCAGAGTTATTGTTGAATGAGTATATAGTTTCAGTTTTGCAAGATGAAAAGAATTCTAGAGAGAGGTTGCACAACAATGTGAATATACTTATTACTGAACTATACACTTAAAAATAGGATAGATTTTGGCCATCTTAATAAATGTATAGCGGTATCTCATTGTTTAAACTTGCAATTCCCTCGTGACATATGATGTGGAGCATCTTGTCATATGTGTATTTGCTATCTGTATATCTTGGTGAGATGTCTGTTCAGGTCTTTTGCCCCTTTTTTAATTGGGTTGTTTACTTTCTTTCTTATTGTTGAGTTGTAAGAGTTCTTTGTACATTTTGGATAACAGTCCTTTATCAGATATACCTTTTGCAAATATTTTCTCCTAATCTGTGGTTTTTCTTCTCATTCTCTTGATAGCATCTTTTGCAGAGCAGAAGTTTTTAAATTTTAATGAAATCCAGCTAACAGCACCAAATGCTGGCAAGGATGTGGAGCCATAGGAACTCTCATTCATTGCTGGTGGGAATGCAAAATGGTACAACCACTTTGGAAGACAGTTTGGCAGTTTCTTGTAAAATTACACATTCTCTTACCATACGATTCAACAATTGCACTCTGTGATTTTACCCAAATAAGTTGAAAACTTATGTTCACACAAAAACCTGAATACAGATGATTATAGCAGCTTTATTCATAATTGCCAAAATGTGGAAGCAACCAAGATGTCCTTCAGTAGGTAAATGGACATATAAATTGTGGTACATCCAGACAATCAGACAATGGAATACTGTTCAGTGATAACAAGAAATGAGCTATCAAGCCATGAAAAGACATGGAGGAAACTGAAATGCATATTACTAAGTGAAAGAAGCCAATCTGAAAGGGCTACATATTATATGATTCCAACTATATGACATTCTAGAAAAGGCAAAACTATGGAGACAGTAAAAAGATCAGTGGTTGCCAGGGGTTGGGAGGAAAAGAGGGATGAATATGGAGAGCACAGAGGACTTTTAGGGCAGTGGAACTACTTGGTATGATACTGTTACCCGGCCCACTGACCCCATAAGACATTAACCACAACTCTGCTCAGAACAGCCTAACACGTTATCTTCAGTTTACAGAAAACCACAGTGAGAGGAAGGAGCAGATGGCTGGGACATGTGGTCAAGGCCAGCCTAAACTGGTTGAAGGCAACATGGCTGTCCAATTTGACCTGACATAGACCCCACAGCTCATTATGTGCTCATTGTAATACACCACCATATTATAGAACTTGCTCACCAACGCGGTGGCAGTTTACAACTGCCGTGGCCATGGCAGGGTATAACCACCAACCATAAGGAAAGAAAAGAGGTGGCACCCTTACTTCCCAGAAAAGCCTGCCCATTTCCCCAAATATTCCTCCCCTTCATTACCTAGACCCCTTTTAACAGCTGCTTGATCACCCTGAGAGCTGAGAAGTTGATCTGTGAACTTAGTTCCCGCTTCTCCATTCTTTGACCATTGAATAAAGCTTGTGCTGTTGAACACTCATCTTTGACTTCATTTCAAATCCGTGACACAGAACAGGAAAGAACCCTCTGAGGGAGGGGTGAATTGTGGGTATGAAGTCCACCATGGGCCCCTCCCCAGTGCGCCTCTGAATGTGGATCAGAGTCCTACTGGAATGTGGATCAGAGTCCTACTGGAGTGAGGTAAAATTGGTAACAATACTATAAAGATGGATACATGTCATTGTACATTTGTCCAAACCTATGGAATGCACAACACCACTAGTGAATCCTAAGGTAAACTAGGGACTCTGGGTGATGATGTATCAGGTCATTGATTGTAACAAATGTAGCAGTCTGGTGGGGGATTTTGAAATGGGGGAAGCCACGCATATGCGGGATATATGGGAAATGTCTGTACTTTCCACTCATTTTGCTGTGACCCTAATACTGCTCTAAAAAACAAAGTGTAGTTTTTTAAATGGTTATGATGGTAAATTTTATGTTATATGTTTTTTACCATAATTTTTTTTAAATATGAAAGACTTCTCTTTCTTTCTCACTCCCCAATCCCATTCAATGGCAACAAAAACCGTTAATAGTGTCCATAATTTTAACCAAGTTTCAGACTTCACACTCTTTTATTTTGAAAAGGTGAAAGTTTAAAGGCAAATACTATGCTCAGAGAGAGGTCTTGACCAGAGAGACACAGATTTGTGAGTTACCAGCATGGATGTGATACTTCCATAATGGGAGTGGATGAAATCCTCAAGGACTGTGCAAAGAAAGCAGGAGAGCCTGGGGAGGAAGCCAGAGAAATCCATATCAAAGGAACCGAGAGAAGGAAGAGTCAACGGAGGAGAATGAAAAATAAACAAAGAAGCGATATAAAGGCAGGAACCAAGGACAGAGAGCATTTTAAGAAAAAATGCATGAATCAAAACCACGAGATACCACTTCACACTCATTAGGATGGCTGTTAGCAAAAAACAAATGTTTCCGCAAGGATGTGGAGAAAGGCATTGCTGGTGGGAATGTAAAATGGTGTAGCTTATGTGGAAAACAGTTTGACAATTCCTCAATAAGTTAAGCATAGAATTACCATATGATCCAGCAACTTCGTTCCTAGGTATAGATTCAAAAGAATTGCATACAGAGACTCAAACAGATACTTGTATATCAGTGTTCATACTGTTCTATTCACAATAAACACTTATGTAAGGTACCTAGAATAGGCAAATTCATAGAGACGGAAAGTATAATAGAGGTTACCGGGGACCAGAGTGGTGGAGAAAATGAGGCGTTATTGTTTAACGGGTATAGAGTTTCAGTTTGGGAAGATGAAAAGGTTCTGGAGATGGATGGTGGTGATGGTTGCACGACAACATGAATGTACTTAGCACCACCGAACTGTATACTTAAAATGGTTAAAGTGGTAAATTTTATGTTTTGCATATTTTACCACAATAAAAAAAAATAATAAATTCATAAAGAAAGTCAGACCCAAAAGAGTACACACTGTATGAGTCCATGTGCGAAGGTCAAGAACAGGCAAACCTAAGTGGACATGGGTATAGAGTCAGAGCGGCAGCCACTGTAGTCTATGTGTGTGGGAAGGAAGTTGGAGAAAAAAGAGAAACAAAGCGTACATTTCAAGGAGTTTGAAAAGGGGACAAATAGGGTAACGTTAGCTAAGAAAGCCTAGAATGAAGCTTTTTTTAGGAAAAGGAAAGTCGAACGTATTTTTAATTTGAGGAACAGATGGAGAGGGAAAGATGACAACACAAGAGCGAGAAGAGACAGTTGATTTCGGAGGTGTGAGGGGAGAGGATGAAGAGAAGGCAGGGGCAGGGTTTCCTTGGAAAAGCCTAGGACACCTGTTCCACCATGACTGTGAGACAAAGAGCAAGGATGGGTGAGGATTAGCTAAGTGAGGACACGGAAGGGAAGCAGAGTAAACAATTCAGTTCAATAACCTTTCCAGTATCATCAATATCCCTACAATTTCTAATTTTAGTCCTAGTCTATTTCTCTCTCTAAAATGAGCTCTGCCCCTAAACACCCCTTTAACCAATGTTTCTGTTGAAGTTTTCCCCATCTGAACATATAGATATTTGATTAGAAGACCTCCAAGTTTTATTTAAGGCACAACCATTTATTTTACTATAGATGTGAATTTTAGAATAAACCATTTGGAAAATATTTGTGTTTTTAATTTCCTCTGTGTCCTGAATTTAATAAATGCAGTGGAGAAATAGGCACTTTTATGCCAAAATTACATCGGAAGTTGAGAGCTATCTGCTTTCCTCACAAAAGTTCCATTGTATTTTGTTTTTGAAGTGAGAACTTTCTTTTCATTCCACAAAGAAAACTGATTTCAGACTTAGATAGCTAAATTAAATATATCCACATGCGCTTGATGTATCAAAATTTTGTTAGTAGGAGATGAGTGATTGGAACAAGTTTCTCTATCTATTCAGAGAAGTGAGGACTTCATGACTGCGCAGCAGCTCGTGATGAGGTTCTGGGACAGCTCTAGGACTGCAGTCTAATCAACGCAGAGCGGAGGCCTCTGTTGAAGGGCAGGCAGTATTGAAGTAGGGGCCTAGTTAGAAAACTACTTTCTAAAAAGCGTTCAGAAAAGCCGCTTTCAAAAGGCACACAGACAATTCAAAAGGCAAAATTATAAATGGCTAATGCATGGAGGAAAATGGAAAACTTCATTAATATTCAAAGGATGAAAATTTAAATGACACTCAGACGCCATTTTATCTGATCATATTTATTAACAAGATTTGTAAATATCATACTTAAGGGTAAAGAGAGTTGGAAAATCTCATGGGCTGCTTGTGGGAGTGTAAATTGGCTTCTCTTTTTCAAAAAGCAGTAGAAAAATGTGCATCCAAAGCCTTAACAATTGATTCAAATGCCCATACTCTTTGAATCAATAATTATAGAACTAAGATGCTATCCTTTAAAGAATTCAGAAAAGTGGATAAATGCTTCTGCAATGCTGATTATGATAGAAAAATTAGAAACATGAATGTCTAACGATGAGGATTTCAATTATGAAAGATGCACAAGATATTACAAATTTTATAGGTATTTAAAATGTTTATGAGGAATTTTTAATGATGTGAAGAAAATATGACATATGGTAAGTGATAGAGTGGTCTTCTTTTTTTTTAAAGATTGGCACCTGAGCTAACAACTGTTGCCAATCTTTTTTTTTTTTTTTTCTGCTTTATCTCCCCAAATCTCTCTGGTACATAGTTGTATATCTTAGTTGCAGGTCCTTCTAGTTGTGGCATATGGGACACCGTCTCAATGTGGCCTGACGAGTGGTGCCATGTCCGCGCCCAGGATCCAAACCCTCGAAACCCCCGGGCCACCAAAGCGGAGCACCCGAACTTAAACACTCGGCCATGGGGCCTGCCCCGAGTATTAATCTACTATGTTAAAATATGTATGTGTATGGAAAAAAAGACTGGAAAGCATCAAAATTTAGAGTAGTTAGCTCTAAGTGGCAGGGTTTTAAGTGATTGTTTTTTCCTTCTTTATTCTGCTATTTTTCACAGTCAACGGGCATCATTTTTAAAATCTGCATATAAAGCTATTTTTTGATAAAGAGAGAAAGTTCCTTTTGATCATTTTTGGTCATGGTCACATCCCTGTACTCCAGTAAAATGGGCCAAGACATCCAGCTGCAGTCAGCTATTCATTCAACAACGTTTATTAAGCATCTACTATGCACCAAACCCATAATATGTACTAGGGATACAAGGGAAGAGAAGACCCCTGGATACAGGCCAGCCCTCGCCGAGCTGACATTCTGGTGGAAGGTACAGGGCATCAGTTTGCTAAGGCTGCCAAAACAAAGTACCACAGACTGGGTGGCTTAAAAGAACAGAATTTTATTTTCTCATAATTCTGGAGGCTAGAAGTCCAAGATCAAGATGTCAGCAGGATTGGTGTCTTAAAAGGTCTTTCTCCTTGACTTGTAGATAGCCATCTGCTCCCTGTTGTCTTCATGTTATCAAACTGCGTCCGTGTCCGAATTTCCTCTTCTTATAATTCCTATAATAACTTCCTCTTCTATAATGATTCATATTGGATTAAGACTCACCCTAATGACCTCATTTCAATTTGATTATTTCTTCAAAGACCCCGTCTTCAAATACAGTCACCTTCTGAGGGGTCACAGGGACGAGGGTACGAACTTCATGTGAATGTGAGGGAGACACAACTCAGTCCATAGCAGACAGCAAGGTCACAAGCAATTGCGTCAGGAAGGAGCGGAAAAGCTGAGCTCAAACACTACACACCAGCACTACTGGTCATTCCTAGGGAACGGCGTTGGGTTTACCGTCCTGCAACCATTGTTGCTTTTAGTCTTCATTTTCAGCGTGTTTGTGCGTCTGGTAGCTTCTTTATTTAACAGGTTAACTAACAGGAACGAAACACATTTTCATCTAGTTATGATGAAACGCGACTGACATTTTAAATTTATTTTCTCGTCAGAGTGTCAGAAAATGAATATTTATTCTTTGATGCCTGATATTGCAAAGTCATTCATTATCTTTCAGGGAACAGATTGGGTTGTGAATTGATACCTGCTGAGTTCCCAGATGAGCATATGTCATGATTCCCAAGAAAGACTTGGCTGGTCCTAAGTCTCTAGAGCTGTAAAGAAACAGAGGTCTGGGGAATAAACTCTATCCAGTCCGTTAACTTCTCTGTGACTCATTTTCAAAATTCAGAAGAACGCTTTTTTGTGGTATCACATATAGAATCTACTTAATTCACAATCCACTTCCTATAAATCTGTTGTTTCTTTTGGTCTCAAATCCTTCACAGTATGTAGCAGGCTATAAGTAAATTCATTGTGAATTTATTAAAAATAAAACAGATTCTTGAGGCTGCATAGATTATAGTTGGAAAATGTTTGTTATTTTGCATTCATATATACAACTCACTGCCACTCCGTTCCAGGAACAGGCCATCATTTGAAAAGCAGTAGAAAGTTGGTGTGGCCTAGTGGTTAAGGACCTGGGCCCTGGTGACGGCAGCACCTCTTTCTCCCTCCTGGAGGTGAACCCTCAGAGAGCCCTTAGAATAGGCTCTGGTGCACCATGACGTGTGCAACGTGTGAGAGCTACTATCATTAGCCTTTGCAGGGCAGACTTTCCATTTTGGTGGGATCGTGCTCTCGCCCCTTTCCCACACTGCGTCCAGACTTAGCTCTAGTCAGTTACCCACCATCTCGTTCAGTTAAGAGCGAGTGCTGTACCACAGCTTTGAGCCTTCTGTTGATTACATTTTAATAAGGTGAATACTTGACCTGTTTGAAGTTCAGCCTTTGGCTAGCTGGGTACATACAATTCCTGTGATTCCCCTTTCTACAACTAGCAAAATTAAAATTTGTACAGCTTTGGAAGTATGTTTTTAGACATTCTTCCATGAACTTGTAAGTACTTCTCATTCTCCTGAATTCCTTCGGTCATCTGTGAATAGTCCTCTCTAGGACAGCCACCCTCCCTGCTCGCTTCTTCTTCAAGTTCTTGTGCGAGGCTTAAGGGGCTCACTTCGTTCCAATCTCCTGGGCTTTGCTGTTGGCTGTCCCAGTTTGCAATGCTCTCGCTCCTCTTCACCAGCATTATCCCGCCTTTATGCCCAAATTGGACCCCTAACCTCTGGGGGATCTTATTGTTTTTATTCCTCTGCCTGGTCCCTGATTAACACCTATATATCTTTTACATTATGTTGACTTGCCTTTATGAATTATTGCTCAAAAATTGTGTTTCTTATATGTGCCTTTTGTCTCTGTTAGATTGTAGGATCCTTTACAATAAAGCATATATCCAGGGCCAGCTAGGTGGCACAGAGGTAAAGTCTTCACGTTCCACTTTGGCGGCCTGGGGTTCGCCGGTTCCAATCCTGGGTGCGGACAAAAACAGCGCTTGGCTAAGCCATGCTGTGCAGGTGTCCCACATATAAAGTAGAGGAAGATGGGCATGCATGTTAGCTCAGGGCCAGCCTTCCACAGCGAAAAGAGGAGGATTGACAGCAGATGTTAGCTCAGGGCTAATCTTCCTCCAAAAAAAAGAGAGAAAGCATATATTCTTGAATTCTTTTGTAGTTTATCCTACTGTATACTCTAAATATTGCTTTTGTTGCGGTTAATGCCCTGTCTTTTTGCAAGGGCACTCTATCAGACAATGCTCTGCTGTGATTCACAGGGTTTTCGTGGCCAATTTTTTCGGAAGTGGGTGGCCAGGTCCTGCTTCCTAGTCCAAGAGCTGCACTGAAACCTGTCCATGATGGGAGACCCTGCTGGTCTTTGAAATACCGGTGGCATAGCTTTCAGCATTGAAGAACATGCAGCCACTGCCACAGTATTACAACCAACAGATGGGGGGCTGGTTCTCTGACTGGGAGACGAGCCTGGGCTGTGGAGGTGACAGTGTCAAATCTTAACCACTTGACCACCAGGGATGGCTTTGTCTAGTGCTTACTTTGGTCCTTTTATTACTTTTTCCCTTAATCCCAGTTACTCTTCTCCACCTTTTAACCTAACCTTTCTAGCTGGTCTTTTTAGAGTTAATGTACACCACCTAGAGTGCTTTCTATGCTCTTGTATCTTGTATCCTCAAGTACCTTCTGATACTTGTTTTACTTTTCTCTGTCGTTTGATCTATTTACAGGTCATATCAGTGAAATTAAAGAGTTGAAATATTCCTTGGAGCATAGAAAGGGAAAAAATAGGCAAAGTGCCCCTCCAGGTATTGCTGAGCTCCTCCTCACAGTATTCTTTATCACACTTTCTTGCGTACCTTTCACTTCTCTTTCTCTCTTTCTGAGACTGTAAGACCGTGTCCTCTTAGTTGATTAATCTCTAGTACTTGGCACATTACCTGGAACACAGTAAGTGCTTAATAAATGCTTACTGACGAAATGAAAGATTGAGCAAAGAGATTCCACCTATGAAAATAGTAGTGCTTACACTAGACTCCTTTGTTTTCCCAAAGTCTAGCATTAGATTAGTGCTTTAAAGCATGGGCCCCGGAGCCAGACTGTGGGATTAACACCCCAGAACTACCACTTAGTAGCTGGTGATGGAGGATAAATAATCTCTCTGAGACTAGTTTCCTCATATATAAAATCTCCTAGGGTTGTTGTTAGGATTTTAATACTTAGACCAGTACTTAGTATATAATAAACACCCAAGAAATTTAGCTATTATTATTATATTAAAATGATGTTAAAATGTATTGACATTTACTTATACAAGGGAACAAGGAAAATAGCTGTCCCACTGTTGTCACCACCTGAATTTATTGAGTACTTAGGGTTTGACTAAATTCTCCAAAGGCCATGGATAGTCACCTGTCAGCTTTGGACCTAGACTTAGGGATTGGGATGGAGAGTTTTTATCCAGATAGATAACGGTGATATGAATATCTAGAATTTTATTCATAATTAAATTTTTTTTAATTTAAAAAGTTTTTGGAAAAATATACATAATCTAAAATTGACTTCTTAACCATTTTTAAGTGTACAGATCAGTGACATTAAATGCATTCACATTGTCGTGCAACCATCACCACTATCTATCTCTAGAACTCTTTTCATCTTCCCAAACTGAAACTCTGTACTCATTAAACAATAACTGCTCCTTCCCTTCTCACCCCAGCCCCTTGCAACTACCATTCTACTTTCGGTCTCTATGAAACTGACTACACTAGGTCCTTCATTATGTAAGCGGAATCATGCAGTATTTGTCCTTTTGCATCTGGTGTATTTCATTTGGCATAATGTCTTCAGAGTTCATCCATGTTGTAGTATGTGTCCGAATTTCATTCCCTTTTAAGGCTGAATACAATTTTTGATTTTAATGGTTGCAAAACATGCACTTTCTAGTGTGTGTTCAGGTGTTTCTCCTTTTTTAGCAACACTGGCTAATGAAAGTCAAGCTCTGTCTTTAAATGTACCCAAGTTTTTCAAGGCCTGAAATAATGGTGGAAGATTGCAAAAAAACCCCAAAAAAACAAAAAAAAGGAGATAAGTCTAGTAACCCAGGAACTCTTATTAAAAACATGTTGTTTTGCTTTTATCAGAAATATTAATGCTATATTTTAAGATGCATTTCAGATTTTTTTTTAGAGGCACAGGAAAAATGCAGCTCCAATGTGCGACTTTGTTGTGCTTCAGCACTGTTTACCACATCATCGGTCAATGTATTCACTGACCATAAAAGGAGAAAAATGTGTGTTTCCTTGCTAGTATTGTGAACGAATTGGCAAGTGGTCTCTGAGCTCTGGGATGGGCTGAAAGGTGAAACAGAAGATGTATTAACCTGCCAAGACCTGAGTTAAAGCCCTTAACACTGTCTCTTTTCCAATAATTGCTAAGATTATTAAATTGCAAAACTGGATAAGGAAGTTTCTGTCATATATTTTATTTCAGACAGCCAGCTATTAAAACAGCAAGATATCAGGGAAGCAAAGGGCAACACTACGTATAACAATCTTGGTAGTTTAAAAGATATTTTTCAATGTGAATGAGGGCTCTGACAACCCGCCTGGGAACTTCACGGGTTAGGGATGTTCCCTTTTTCTTATAGGGAAGGAAACTTTGGAAAATTTAAAATGGAATTTGTTTTATTACCCCAGCTGGAAGAAATATTTCTGCATTCATTATTTATACCCTGCCTACTACAAAAATTATTTGAGAGAATTGAGAGAATATTAAAGAATGCAGTTTAAGAAATCTGAATATAAATTCTCCAGCTTGGCTTTTATTGTTCAGGCACTGACCTTTTCTCTGAAAAGCTTAGCAAAAACCTTAATGAAGAACGTTAACTCTGATGCCTGTGGGGAATTACAGGTTAGCCGCTTCTCGGATGGTGTGGCCGCGTCTTGTCTACCTGGGGTTGGTCCTCTCCCTCTTGCCGTTAGGATTTTCCTGGCCCGTAAATAGGGTGACCACATGTTCCAGATTTTCTGGGACAGTCCCAATTAATAATATTCTTTCCTGTTGTTAGACCATGTGTCAAACCATGTGTCCTGATATTTTTATGGAAAATGTGGTCAGCTTACCATAATTTTCAGTATTTCTCTACTAGGCCTTTCCTTCAAGGTACCCAGAGGCCTCTGCATCTGGGTTGGGCTATGTGTCCTACCCACTCTGTGAGTGTCAGCTGATGTCTTTGCACCTCTGTAGAGCCCAAACTGCCTTCTCCAACCATCTCCACAAACTTTTCTTCTCCCTCCTATATGCAGATTGCTACACTCTACCTACCATTTGATTGTACGTGGTCTCATGTTGTTCTTATTGTTATATATGGGCTAGTCTCATCTCCTCAGCTAAACTGTACAGTCTGGAGGAAATGAATATCACTTGAATTTCTTCTATAACCTCCACAGTGCCCCACTCAGTGCTGGGCGTACAGCAGCCCCTGTTAAAAAAAAAGAAAAAGAAAAAAAAAGATTCACTGCATTTTTTTTTTCTTTTTCTCCCCAAATCCCCCCAGTACATAGTTGTATATTTTAGCTGTGGGTCCTTCTAGTTATGGCATGTGGGACACCACCTCAGTGTGGCCCGATGAGCAGTGCTGTGTCCACACCCAGGATCCAAACCAGCGAAACTCTGGGCCACTGAAGCAGAGTGAGCGAACTTAACCTCTCAGCCACGGGGTGGCCTGATTCATTGAGTTTTTTGTCACTCAGGGTAGAGAATCCTTTGAAAAAGTCTCTCCCTGAACCCTGCAATGAAGCTATATTTATATTAGGCTACTGGTGAAACCCTCGCTCCACTCTTGTCAGAATTCAAATGTAGATTTTTAACACCATATTTCTATTCTAAGGCATTTGATAATAAATATATATATACATATTTGGGGGAGGAGGGGAATAGGAACCCAGACCTTAATTTCTCATATGTGATAAATGCAAAAGGTAAGTTTTATGACTTTATTTTGTCCAAGGCATAGTTAGATATAGATTCCATAATTTCTTTCCTAGGCTTCTCTTCTTTCTGTCCCCTCACTAGGGGAGTCCTGCCAGCCTTGATGCGCTCTCTCTACACACTGGCTCCATGGAGCTGCTTAGAAGGAAGACACTATCTAGGCGATGACTATCAAACCTGCATCTCTGGAAGCAGCTTTTCCTTGCACTCCAGCCAGTGATCCACGAGCAGGCTAAGGGTGTAAGATGTGGGGTTGAGGTGGGGAGTGGGAAGTCTGGGAAAACTTGGGCAACTTTAGGAATCAAGGAGCCTTTTCATAGTACTCACAGCAGTTGAGACTGAGTAGGACTAGAGTGGCCTTTGGGCATGTGTGTGTTGAGGGCCTCCTGTGATGCTGATTTCAGAGAACCACAGTTCCAGACCTCTTAGTACCAATTTCTGAAGGCACGTCAGTAAGGCCTCAAATCAGCACGCCTCTCTCACACCACCTGCCCTTTCCCATGTCCCCATTTCTTTCAGTATTAACATTCTTTTTTCCAAGTAATTGGAATGTTTAAGAGAATTTAATTTGTCATATTTATGCATTTAATGCATTAGATTTATAAGAGTTATTTAAGTACTTGGGGAAGTACTCATTAGGTTATAAATTTGCTCTGCAGGCATTTAAATGTTTAAAATAAAAAATTGACTCTATTAAATTTATAAATACATTTTAAAATGTTTAAGGGGATTTAATTATCCAAGTTTGTATTCATTGTTTAATTTAATTTAGTTTCTTTAACATGAGCGAATCAAATGTTAATCAAAATGAGAGAATAATTGTTAATTTGCATAAAAAGATAGCTAATCTAAACTCCAGGAAAAGCAGGTTTTTAATTTTGTAACTTTAAAAAGTGGAATATCAAGTTGATATCCCTGTACCTGTAAAGAGTTTTTCCTACTCTAGAAGATTCCTTTCCTGTCCAACAGATAAAAACAAGCAAACCCCGATAATATCGGAAGACATGCTCTAAATATGGTTCAAGGTAAATGACACCTTATACCCAATAGTGTCTTTGCTCCTTATGGTCCTGAAATTTCTGGAATATAAATGACTTACAATAGCCTTTGATCTAAGGAAGGGAATTATTAGCACTTTTAAAATTCCCTGTTAAATACAAAGTTCCTTCAACCATGGGGCATGTAATATGGAATATATTTGTGTTAAAAAACGGAATTCGCTCATGTGGTTTGTAAATGATCTGTGTTAATCCAAGCCCATTACAAAAACTCTTCTATAGCTAGAAAAAAATCTCAGACCTAGCACCTCTTCCTCTACTCCTCGCCACCTAGTTTCTCTTTTTGGGGGTAATCCAAGTAAAATAAAGAATTGTGACACCAGCAGATTCCAACACAAATTCAAAGCCTAATGTCTTCGATATTGGGAAAGCTGGAACTGTACACTGCTCTTTTTGCACTTCTGGACTGTGCACATCTGCTTACATACAACTGCCAACTCATCCACTGCCATGCACAGGCGCACTGCACTCGATCGGTCTTCAAAGCCACTTGAGTCAGCCTGGCCAGACTGAAGAGTTTCTTTCGTGAACTTGCTCTTCTCATACTACAGTGATTGCACAGTAGCAAATAGCCTATATCTTGGCCCATCGCGATCATCTCACACTATAGAGGGCTACGTGCTTATTTGCTTTGGAGGTTTCTTGCTATTCATATTTCTGTTAAGGAAAAAAATTCCTACAACATCACTATCTGGATTAGTTTAATTGACGAGTACCCTGTGACTGCATGCAAATTGTAAAATACAAAACAAAGATTACCATATACAAGTACTTATCCGTGTGAACCAATGTGTATTAAGATTCTCTTGCTGCTGTAAGACCAAAACAAAAATCAGAAATAAATTAGATGTTCGGATGCTAAAGGTAATGCAAGATGCAACTCTCCTGCCTCATCCCAGAGTAAAAACTTTTATGTTTATTTAGTCAACTTCCTTTATTTTCTGGTTGACATTATTATAAGCATATGTTATATGTTTAAAGCTGTAAAATAAATTATCCTAATCTTTTTTCTGCTTTTTATGTTGGGATTTTGTATAAGATTTAATTTTTAGAAAGAATTCCCTGCTAAGGAAGGTTTGAAAAGCCACTGACTTACATCAAGCTAACGGTGTCCTAGTTTTCCTCTGGGATTCGAGTCCTTTCCTTCTTTACCTTATGTAGCACACCATCAACAACATATTAATTTTCCTGAAGATTTCATGATATTTCCTCCCTCTTCAATAATCTATAAAGGCTCTTTGTGGACTGTTAAACTGAATTCAACTTCTGTAGCCTGGCTTTCCAGACTGAAATAATCTGTTTAGCTATCCAAATAAGTTTTTCCCCAGTCACCCACACAGATCCTCTGGTCTGGGAAAGGTAACTGTAATGCTCCACCCCCACATCCTTATCCCCTGCCCTTGAAAGTCTTGGTAATCCCCGTGCACTGAGCCACCACCGATCTATTAGAGTTGACGTGTGAAATGAAACCCTTTGGCCATCAGCTCTTTTGTAGCTCTGGTTTGCTCTGCATCTTGGTTCATGATGTCCTTAAATCTGAGAGCTCCCTTCCTCTCCCTTTCACCTACCCTAATCCTTTTTTGTCCTTCACAGTCCACACACGCATAGACCCTTTATTAACTTCCTGAGTTCATGACGATCTTTTCTTCCCACAGGGTTATAATTTAATTTTGCCTAATAGCTCTCTTTGTTCTATGGTCTTCTCGCCAGGCTCACAAACTTACTTTCAGAAGTTTGTGCTGACTGTAGGGATCTGTGCTTGAAGGGTGGAAAGAGTTCTTAAAGGCAATTACATGTCCTAAATTTAGTCTGAGTCCTGTCCGTCACTCACTGATTCTGCGAGTTTAACCAAACGGCTTAAACTTTCACAGTCTTCACTTTTTCCTCTGTAAAATGGGAATAATAATATCTGTTGTGCTTTAGAATAGAGTTGTCATAGATGGAGTGGGCTGCTGCTTGTTTTGGCAGGCTACCATCCTGGAGTCACTGTGGATGAAAAAACAGTTATCAAGTTGTTCGGATTCAGAAACTCCATCTTATTAACCCATCCAGAGTTGATAGGTTGTGGGAATCTGAAGCCTGAAACTGGTAGTTCTCTTTGCTTCTTTTCTGTATTTTCTACCTAGGTGACCTCCTTAATCCTGAGGCTTCAAATTCTTTATATACACCAGTGACCCCAAATGTCCGGGAAAGTCCAGACCTCTCTACTAAGCTTCATTGCCATTTATCGAAATGGCCGCTTGACATTTCCTCTGGGAGATCTCACATGCTTCTCAAAGATAGCATATTCCAACTGATCTCTTCTTCATTCTGAAACATCTACATTCCCACCCAGAGCCACGTTGAATCTATTCCTCCTTCACCTTCGTTCGTTTTCCTGAATGGACAGGAACTCTTCAACCCAATAGCTCAAGCTGGAATCCTGGAACTGCTCCTTCAAACTCCTCCCCTACATCAAATCTATCACCAAATCCTAGCAATCCTATGTCCTAAACACATCACAAGCCTGTCCTCTCTGTGTACTGCCACCACTCTAGTCCAAGTTACCATAATCCCTTGACTGGATTATTGCAAAATTCTCCTACCTGGTCTCTCCATTTCCACTTTAATGCCCCCTCGAATCCATTCTTTACATAGCAATCAGAAGGATCTTTTTAAAGCACAAAGCTCATCATGTCCAATCTTATCTCTATAGTTTCTACTCAAAATAAATCCAAACTGCCTCCGAGTGGCCTCTAAGGCCCTTTTGAACTGGTCCCTGCTACTTCTCCAGGCTCATTTCATGTGGTCCTTCTTTCCCTTGATCCCTTCCAATCTGTATTGGCCTTTCAGATTCTCAAGCACCCCAAGCTTTTTACTACCTTCTGCTTGACAGCTTTCCCTTCATTCCATTGTCTGGTTAACCCCAACTCCAGTTAAAGTATCAGAAAAGCCTTTCTTCACCCTCTAGTCTAATAGAGCACTTAGCACAAGATGCAGTCATGTTTTTATTTGTGTGGTTACTTGTTTGTCTGTCTCCCCTCTGGACTTTAATGTGAGGGTAGGAACTACTTACTACTAACTTATCACTCTATGGTATCTGCCATATACTAGGGGCTCAACACGTATTTGATGACTGAATGAATGAACTTTATAGTGATTTGTATCCAAGGTGTTTCTTTTCCTGGTACCTGCAAAACTGATCAAGGAAAAGCACTTGCCTGATAAGCATGGACAAGCAGAACCAAGGTATTTGCAAGGTGTCGGGAGAAACTTTGTTCCATGAATTTTAAAATCTCTCTTGTCTCACATGAGCATCCCTCTTGATTGGATTGTGCTGGACCAACTTCTTCCTTGTCACTTCTTCAGTTCCTCTGCCCTTGTGATTACAAGCAATTGTGTTGCTTCAGACCGTCAGATTACAATACCGTTGATTGGGTAATAGAATTACTCCACTACTAATAACAGTAATCACAACCACAAACATTTATATCATGCTTTATGATTTTCTAAGTGCACTTAATGTGCATTATCTCGTTTAATCTTGGAGTCTGGGCCTGGAGATGCATCCTGCTACCTTGATTCATTTGGAGGGCTCCCAACGCTTTATCTGCAGCAGCTTATATCCAATCCATTGTGACGGAAGGACTACTCCAGTTGAGGGCTGACTTTATGCTTTTTTATGTTGAATTGTGGTAGTTGCATCTCAAGACAGTGACCTTTTCCTCAAATTCTGGAGACTCTTATGTACCCACCAGTTTACTGACTATATTTCTTCTAGGATTGTTGGGCTACATAAATGAGATCATAATAATGACTAATGTTTACTGAGTGTTTACTATGTGCCAGACTTGTCCTAAGTGCTTTACACACTAATTTATTCAGTCCTCACAGCTGCCCCAGGTTGTGAGAAGTAAATAGCATTGTTGTACCCATTTATAAAGCAAGAGTTGAGACACAAAATGGTTAAGTAACTTGTCCCTTTGCTAATAGCTGGGGAAGTTGGGATATGAACCCAGCAGTCTGATTCCAGATACCATGCTCTTAGGTAGCATAGACGTGAATGTTTATTCTTTAATAACATATATTCTTTAATGATATTATTCTTTAATACATGTACCAAAATTCTAAGGAGAGTTTACTGTGTGCCCGTCATTAAACTCAGTGCAGGAATACAGCTTGTACTCTATTGGGGAGGACGGATTTGGACAAATGATTACTAGCATGATGTGTGTTATGAAAATGAAGGAACACTGTGCTGTGGGAGCACAGAACAGAGGGACCTAGTCTAATAGGGGTGGGGGGAGCTGGGGGTCAGGGAAGGCCTCCTTGAGGAAGGGACATTTTAGCTGAGGCCTGAAGGATATGTATATAAGCTAGACAAAAGGGAAGAGGGGGGATCAATAGTGGGTTGGAGCCTTCCATGAATGCTTGAGGAACTCAAGGAGGTCAGTGTGGCTGGAGTTTGTAGAACAAGGAAGCAAGTGGAGCGAGGCGATGCTGGAGAACAAAGCACGGGTTCTCATTGCAAAGGGCCTCGGATCCCACAGTAAAGGTTTGGTATTTTATTCTAAGGGTCTTGGGAAAGCATTAAGAAGATTTGAAGAAGGAATCAGTTGGGAGGTTGCAGTCTTCCAGGACAGAGAGGCTGGCAGTGTGAGCAAGGATGGGAGCAGTGGGGATAAAAGGAAGTGGATGGGGTCAAAGCACACCTAGGAGGTACAACGAACGGAACTTGGTGATTGGTTTGATAATGGAAATAGAAATGGGAGCAGATTTGGGTGGGGGGGGGTGGGGTTGATGGGAGGATAGATTGAATTTCAGGGGGATTGAAATAGAGGGGGTTGTGTCCAGCAGGCAGTTGGCTTATAAGGGTCTGAGGCTCAGGAAGGAAGAATGGGCTATGAAATTTCTTTAATTCTAAGAAGGATATTTTTCAGGTTTACTATTTCTAAAATTAGAATGGGTCTTAAAAACAGTTTATGTATTAAAATAGTGTTTTAATGGTGAACTGTAATTGATAGTGTCTTAAAATAGACGATATTCTGTGAAATAAGAATATTCTGTAAAAATTTAACTGATCTATGTTTAATGGCGTTTTGAGAAATCAGAGAAGGAAAGCCTTTAAAATGCCTTTTATCTTGAAGAAAGATTATATTTAGTGAAGGTAAAATTCAGCACTAGCACTGAATTTTGGCATAAATGCCGAACTAGTAAAGTTCAACTTAATGAGGCTTTACCATAATGGTTAGCAAGCTTGAAGTGTTTGTTCTTTTTAAGTAAGTCCAAGTCATTCCTTCCTCTGTTTCTACCTCCAACACAATTTTGCCTACACCATTAACTTGATTAGCGGTCTCTGTGTCCACATTACAAAAGTATGCTTTGTCAACCTTGGATAGAATAATGTGCCTTTGAATTATAGGAACTTAAACTAATAGGGTTTTAATGTGGTGTGTTTACCTTTTCCCTGAGTGTAAAATGCTGAATCTTTGCATGTAATTGTGGCAGTGTTTCACATACCCTCGCCCCTCATCCTTAGCCATCCAGCTGGGAGAAGAGTTAAAGAAAGAGTACACTTAGTTTAGAAGAAGAAAAAGACTTCCAGACCTCCCTTTCTCAAATCCTACACAGCATACTGTCTCTAAAGTGTTTTTTGGTCAATGTACTATCTTCCATTATTAATTTAATATTCATAAATGTGTCTATAACCTTCCCAAGTAGATTTTAACCTAGCAGGGGAGCAAACAACTATAGCCACTCCCTACAATTCTTGGCTCCCAGGTCTTTGCCTGGCTTTCAGCTCCATTTCTTCCAGAGCTTCCTGGATCTCTCAACAAAGGCCCGTCCGGTCTCACATAGATCGCCTCTTAATATAGCCAAAGTTCAAGGAAACATAAACAAACTTTTTTTATTGTTGTAAAATATACACAACATAAAATTTACCATCCTTTTTTTTTTTTTGAGGAAGGTTAGCCCTGAGCTAACATCTGCCACTAATCCTCTTTTTGCTGAGGAAGATTGGCCCTGAGCTAACATCTGTGCCCATCTTCCTCCATTTTATATGTGGGATGCCTGCCACAGCATGGCTTGAGAAGTGGTGCATGGGTCCGTGCCTGGGATCTGAACCAGTGAACTTGGAATCACCAAAGCAGTGTGCATGAGCCTAACCACTAGCCACTGGGCCCACCCTCATCCTTACCATTTTTAAGCGTACAGCTCAGTGGTATTAAATAGATTCATAATGTTGTAGAACAATCACCACCATCTGTCTCTCAAGGGAACTTTTAAAAACAAACCTGTACTTCCTAACTTGTTCTATGAGGCCAGCTTTACCCTAATACCTAATAACAAAACCAGATAAAGACATTTTGAGGAAGAAAACCACAGACCAATATTTCTCATGAACGTAGCTGCAAAAATCTTCAACAAAATATTAGCAAATCAAATCCAACAATGTATAAAAAGGATTATACATGGTGACCAAGTTGAATTTATTCCAGATATGCAAGGCTGGTTCAACATTTGAAAATCAGTCAGTGTAATATACCACATCAATAGATGAAAGAAGAAAAATCATATTAATTGATGCAGAAAAAGCATTTGACAAAATCCAACACCTATTCATGATAAAAAAAAAAAACTCTCAGGAAACTAGAAATAGAGAAGAATTTTATCAACTTGATAAACCTACATCTAACATTCTACTTAATTGTGAGAAACCCTATATTTTCCCTTAAGATTGGGAAAAGGGCAAAGATGTGCTCTCTCATCACTCCTATTCAACAACATCCTGAAAGTCCTAGCTGGTGCAATAAAATAAGAAAAGGAAATAAAAAGTAAACAGATTGAGAGGAAGAACTAAAACAAACATTTAACGAGAAACAAAGGTAGGTACCTCAAGTCCCTTTTAGAAGTTGTAGACTTTCTTTTTTTTGCGTGGAAGATTAGCCCTGAGCTAACATCTGCCAATCCTCCTCTTTTTTTTTTTTTTCCTGAGGAAGACTGGCCCTGAGCTAACATCCGTGCCCATTTTCCTCTACTTTAGATATGGGATGCCTACCACAGCATGGCTTGCCACTCAGTGCCATGTCCGCACCCAGCATCCGAATCGGCGAACTCGGGCTGCTGAAGCAGAATGTGCACACTTAACCACTGTGCCACTGGGCTGGCCCCAGAAGTTGTAGACTTTCTTTATTGCGTATTTGTTTCCTATTTCAAAGAGTTCTACTTTCATCTTTATTATTGCCCCCCTTCTAATTCTTTTGTATTTAATTTGCTATTCTTTTTCTAGCTTCTTAAGATAGAAGCTTAGATCATGGGGATTTTTGCTTTCGTCTTCTCAAATATATACATTTAAAGCTATAAATTTCCCTTCTAGCTCTGCCTTATCTGTATGCCAATTTTTTTTTCTTTACTGAGGAAGATTTGCCCTATGCTAACATCTGTACCAATCTTCGTCTATTTTTTTTAGTATGTGGGCCACCAACACAGCATGCCCACTAACAGAGTGATGCAGGTCCATGCCCGGGAACTGAACCCAGGCTGCCAAAGTGGAGCATGCTGAACTTAACCACTAGGCCACCAGGGCTGGCCCCCAAATGTTTTGATATGTCATATTTTCATTATTATTTGGTTTAAAATATTTTCTAATTTCACTGGGATTTCCAAACGTTTGGGGGTTTCTAGTTAGCTTCCTGTTATTGATTTCCAGTTTGATTCCACTGCAGTCAGAGAGCACACTTTGTATGATTACAATCCTTTGAAATTTTTTGACACTTTATGGTCTAGCACATGGTCCATTTTGATAAGTGTTCATGTGCTCTTGAAAACAACATGTATGCTGCAATTATTAAGTGTAATGTTCTATATATGTCGGTTAGGTCAATCTGGTTACCTGTGCTGTTTAAAGCTTCTATAGCCTTATGATTTTTTTCTCTGCTTGTTCTATTAGCTATTGAAAGAGGTTTAAAATCTCCAATAATGATTGTGGATTTGTTTATTTCTCCTTTTGGTTCTGTCAACTTTGCTTAATATATATCAAAACTATGCTGCATTTTTTACAAATTATTTTTACATTATAAATTCTTTGGTATATATAAATTTAGACTGTTTTATCTTACTGATAATTGACCATTTCCCCATTATGAAATGTGACTTTTTACCTCTAGAAATATTCCTCCCCTATAGTCCATATTGTCTCTTATTAATATAGCTACATCAGCTTTCTTTTGGTTAGCATTTGTGTGACATATTTTTTCCATTCTTTTTTCCTTAAAATTTTGTGTCCTTATATTTAAGTTGAGTCTTTTATAAACAGCATGTGGATTTTGCTTTTTTATCCAAAAACAAATTTGGCCTTTTAATTGGAGTAATAATCTATCAGCATTTAATGTGATTATTAAAATGTTTATGTTTCTATCTACTGTTATTTGTTTTTATTTCTATTCTTTATTCCTTTATTTCTCCCTTTTTGTTTTTTTGGGGGGGAAGAATCAAGTATTTTTATTATTCCCTTTTTCTCCTATTTTAGCTCACTAGCTATTAGTTTTTAGAGGGTGCACTACTTTATGTTCCTTCTGAAAAGGAGGCAGACAGTGCAGGCTAATCGCCTCGATCCTCTCAAGGGCTGGTTTCAGACTTTGTTGAGGTGGGTCTGTTTTGGTTTTGCTTTCATAACCAGGCTGTGGTCTTTCTAGGGTCTCAGTTGGAAGTTTCGGGGTTGTTACTCCACCTTGGTGGGCCTTGCGCTCCAACCAGTAACTCTTCAGTATCACGCTTTGCGAAACCTTTGCACAGCACTTTAGCCTCCCAGCTGCTGCTTCCTGTTGGCTGTCTTGCAGTTTCTGCCGTGCTTGCTCAGCTTGGGAGCTGGCAAACACTCAAGGGGAGATTGCATGTAGCCTTCTGGCTTCACTTCTCTGCAATTCCATCCTCTCCAGGATTTTACCACCCAAGTCCCAGCCACTTTGGCAGCTTTGAACTCCGATCTGTCTCCTTGGCCCAGTAGAGTGATGGATTAACTGCCACTTACTCTACTCTCTGCCCTTTGAATTGGCCCAGGGTGAGTATGGAGCTCACCGTGATGTGCCTCGCTTCTCTTAGGGTCATTTGCAGTGGTTACTCTCCAGTGCCCTCGAATGCTTCTGTATTTTGTCCAACTGCTAACAGTTGTTTTCAGTGGGACAATTGGTTCAATATAAGCTATTCTATTATGACTGAAATCTAAAGTTTTCCTCTCTTTTTATACAAATATTGAATCATTCTGTCAAACACCTGAAACTAATATATGTCAATTGTATATCAGTTTAAAAAGTAATGAAATAAAGAAAAGATATCACCTTAAAAATAAAGTTTTCTTCTTTTACAGTTTGGTACACTCTCTATTATAAATAAAAAATCTAAAGGAAGTCAAGAAACTGAAATAAGGAAATTACAAAAGCATGAAAACGGAGTTACAGATTGCAGAACTCCCATCTAATCGAAGCCCATCCTCAAGCCTTTTGGACTTGGCAATCTGTCTGGAGCAAATGCCCTTCCTGTCTCGTCTTCAGTTTGGTTCTTTGGCAAGAGCTTTGTACTCAGACTGAGAAAGCCAAGGTTTGGTCTCTGGACTTCTAGATAAAATTTGTGTGATCCTGGACAAACCTCTTCCTTTTACCACTTTGGTTTTATCACTAGTCAAGGAGTATGGCCATTAATGCCTGCCTTAAGTCTTTTCGGGAACATGCAGGACAAGCGCTTGCACTGTCTTCCCAGCAGAGCTGGTGTGAGATCAGCTTAGCTGCACAGGCTGACTCACAGGGTGCCATGCCCATAGATATGTGAGTGCTTTAACACTTTTCCAACTCCTGGACAATTTCTTCTCATGCTCTTTTTCTTTTCTCCCCTTAATTAGAGCTGTAAATTAGACACAAATGCGATTGCTCTTTCCTCCCCCATCTGGGTCAGACTGTCTTGCCTAACCCCCAGAGTGAAAAAGAACACAGGTATTTGAGTGGGATGCTGGTTTTGGGAGAGCTGGCTGGCCAGGTGGGCCTGACCAGAGACCATTCCCTGTAGACAGGCCATAGAGGAACTCAAACTATCAGAAAAGTTTGGGTCAGCATGGAAACAGAACAAAAGGAGCCACTTATGTGATTCAAAAGTTGAATGGCATTAAGTTTGGACAGCCAGATAGATATGTTGTTCTGATTGGACTCCCTGATCTAGCATACCTTTGTGTCTTTCTGCCTTAATTCATGTTTCTCCTCCTAGAATTCCATCTGTTCATCTTTACTGAGCACCTACTATGTACTGAAAACACATAGTAATACAAAGACATAAAGTCTATAGGCTAGTAAGAGTATAAATTGGTACAACCTCTAGAGAAGGTAATTTAACAATATTTTTCATCTTCCAAATGTGCAAACCTTTGACCAGCTATTCTCCTTTAGAAACTACTTACCTACGTGCATTAAGCCTACAGCCTAACTAGGACTATTGACAAACATTTAAATAAATGCAAAGTATATAATCCCAAATTGAGGTAAGTACTATAAAGGAGAATAAGTGTATCATTCAAAGTTCTGCCAGAGAAACAGAACCAGGAGATTTTACATATACATGGGAGAGAGGGTGAGGTATTTATCACAAGAAGTTGGCTAATGAGACTGTAGTGCTGTCTAGGCAAGTCTGAAATCTGTAGGGCAGGCCATCAGGAAGAGCACGGTGGAAACTCTTGGGCAAGGGCTGACTCTTCTGTTCACAGGTGGAATTTCTTCTCCCTCAAGGAGACTTCAGTTTTGCGCTTAAGGCTTTGCAACTGATTGGATGAAACCCACCTAGATTATCAGAGATGATCTCCTTTCCTAGTAGTCAGTTTAAGTAGATGTTGATCGCATCTACAAAATACCTTCATGGCAACACAGAGACTTGTGTCTGGTTGACTAACTGGGTATGATAGCCTAGCCATGTTGACCCAAAATAAACCAGCACAAGAGGGTTAAAAATATGTTGCTTAAGATGCATTCAGTAGAAGAAACAGGAAATCCAAATCAAAGCATCTTAAATGATGAATTTATTGTTTACAGTGCAGGAAAACCAGAAATAGGGTGCGGTGCTTTGGCTCTGGCTGTCTGCGTGGCCCTCCCTCCTTTGACGGCTCCGTGCTCTGGCTGCTTGACAAGATGGCTGCAGTAGTTCTAGGCCTCATCTGCATGAGGAAGAGAGAGAGCATCTCTTCCTGTCACTCTCTGAAGAGTCAGAGATTTTTTAGATACCACCAGCAACCCTCCTGGCGCAATCATTGACCTGAATTGGGTCACGAATCCATGTTTGGACTGAGGAATGCCGTGCACTAATAGGCTTACTTAGTTTTGACGTCTTGAGTCAGTCAGCAGTGAGGGGAATGGTTGGCTATGATTGCCTTAGGCCAGGGCCTCCTAACCTTTTTGGCAAATAATGCTTGTATGGCTGGCAGAGTGGAATGGCTCAAAGCAAGCAGCTTGGGCTCCAGACCACCCAGGGTCCATCTGGCTGTCCCAAGGGATAAATATCTTTGCACACCAATGGGTAGCAACGTGTTTGTCGGTTGGACAATTAGGACCCACCCACTGGGGATAGAATCCATTCCTAAACTATGAGGCTTCTACTCAATGGGGGAGGAGTGGAATGGTTACTGAAGATACAATTGGGTAGTAAGGAGAGGGGACAGGAAAGGTCTAGGAATCAAGGTTGTTTCCTGAGGTTCTGGTTTCATCTACTGGGTAGATGCCCAGGGTGTACTGGAGCTGGATTGTGCTGGCTCACAAGAGCAAACTTGATCTAATTCTATATTCAGTAGTGGGTCTATTTATACCACAGAAACTGGCAAATGCTACAAATCAGGATTTTTTTCTGGGGAGTTAGTTGTTAACCCTTTACAGCACATGGGGGTAGTATGCCTCAGGACGGAGGAAGGCTGGAGGAAGAACAGGCTTGGTCTTTATTTCTCTGTTGGGATCATGCTCATTTTTTTTTAAGTTGAGATGAAATTCACATAACACAAAATTCACTATCCTATTCACCTTTGTTGAAGTTCATTCAAGCTCATGGATTATCTCTTCTTTATTTATTTTCATTATAATATTTTATTTTATTTTTGAGAAGGTAACAAATTTACCTGGTTCAAAATTCAGAAGGGACAAAAGAATATCTAGTAAAAAGTCGGGGCCGGCTCCATGGCCGAGTGGGTAAGTTCGCTTGCTCCTCTTTGGCGGCCCAGGGTTTGGATCCTGGGCACGGACATAGCACCTCTTGTCAGGCCACGTTGAGGTGGTGTTCCACATCCCACAACTAGAGGGACTTGCAACTAAGATATACAACTATGTACAGCGGGGATTTGGGGAGATAAAGCAGGAAAAAAAAAGTGGCAACAGTTGTTAGCCCAGATGCCAATCTTTAAAAAAAAAAAAAAAAAGTCTCCCTCCCACTTCTGTCCCCCAGCTGTCTAATTGCCTTCCAAAACCAATATTAATGGAGTTTTTGGTGTACTTTCTGGAAATTCTTAAATAAATTCTTAGAATATTTTTAAACGTGCGCACATACACACACCACTCTGAAATTGCTTTTCTTCATTCAATAAAACGTCTTAGAGTTGGTTCCATACCAGTACATACAGAACTTCCTTATTACCTTTTACCGCTGCTTGGTAATCCATTTACACGTAGACAGCTGTTGTGAATGACCTTGAACATACTTCGTTTTGCATATGTGTGGATATATCTGTAGGATCAATTCCTACAAGTAGAATTGCTAGTCAAAGGTCGAATGGTGTTGAATGATGTTAGATTCTCTTCTGTTGAGATTGTACCAATTTATACTCTCATTAGCAATGGGTAGCAAGCTTGTTTCCTCATAGCCCTGCCCAGAAAGTATGTTATCAAACTTTTTGCTCTTTGTCTGATAGGAAAAAAACGATATGTCAGTGTAATTTCAATTTCCTTTCCTTTTATTTTGAGAGAGGCTGAACATCTTTTTATATGACTTCGAGCCATTTCCATATCTTTTTTTGTAAACTGTCTGCTTGTAATCTGTTTCTATTTCTTCTATTGGGTTTTTGGTATTTTTCTTATTAAATTTTATGAGATCTTTTTGTCTGAAGGAAATGATTCTTTTGTGGTAAGTGTGCAAACACTTTCTCCCATTTGTCATTTGTCTTTTGGCTTTGTTTTTGGTGTTTTTTCCCATGCATTTATGAGAATTTTTTGTATAGATGAATCTGCCAGTTTTACACAGTTGTATCTTTTATGACTTCTTGGTTTTACGTAGTACTTCCTCACTCCAAAAACTACTTAAAAAATCTATTAAAAATTTTAACCTATTCTTTTCCCCTAGCACGTTTAAAAACCTTTTTTTTTTCAAGGAAGATTAGCCCTGAGCTAACATCTGCTGTCAATCCTCCTCTTTTTGCTGAGGAAGGCTGGCCCTGAGCTAACATCTGTGCCCATCTTCCTCTGCTTTATATGTGGGATGCCTACCACAGCATGGCTTGCCAAGTGGTGCCATGTCCGCAACCAGGATCCAAACCAGTGAAGCCCGGGCCGCCAAAGCGGAACGTGCGAACATAGCTGCTTCGCCATTGGGCCAGCCCTCCCCTAGTACTTTTATGTTTTCATTTTTACGTTTAAATCTTTGCTTCATATGCATTTTTTTCCACATGGTTATATGGGTGCCTCAATATCATGTATTGGATCATCCATCTTTTCCTCCACTGTTTCCAAATACCACCTTTAGACATTAACTTACTGAGGAGAAAGTGGGAAGGGTTAGGACCTGCCATTTAGACAAAAGAGAGCTCTTCCTGGGCCTGGCCCCGTGGACAGATGGTTAAAGTTCCACATGCTCTGCTTCAGCAGCCTGGGTTCATGGGTTCAGATCCTGGGCACAGACCTACTCCAGTTACCAACGATGCTGTGTAGGTGTCACACATATAAAACAGTAGAGGAGGATTGGCACAGATGTGAGCTCAGGGCTAATCTTCCTCAAGCAAAAAAAGAGGAAGATTGATAATGCGTGTTAGCTCAGGGTGAATCTTCCTGAGCAAAAAAAACAAAAAACAAAAAAAAGGAGGGCTCTTCCTGTCTTTGGGAGGTGACAGCAGATGCCTACAGCTACCTGCTTGTAACAACAGATTTCTATGTTTGCTTACGTTTCCCGTGAAGAATTGTGTGTGTCATAAGGGTGGCACAGGGAACATGAATGTTCTTAGGAAAGTTGGGAAACAGAGTTACACAATTTGTTGATTTTGTTGTTCCTATTGTTCTTTTTTTCTAGACGGGGAGGTCATACAAATGAGGGAAGGAATCGAATGCAGAACTGAACTACTTTTTGGGCCTCTGCTTTCAACTCCTCGGTTACTTCCTTTACCAAGAAGTTCCTTGTCTATTTCTTGGGTAACATCAATTTTGCTATGAACTATAATTATAGAGAACAAAAGCAGGAACAGTAAAAATACATTAAATAATCCATATTAGAGAAAGCAAAGTTCCTACTCATAAAATAAAACCCTTTGTCCACTGTTGCAGAAAATGGAGAATTTCCTCTTAACCAAAGCCAATCTTGGCTCAGAATCTGTAGATAGTGGGACCTTCAACGATCGTTGTTTATGAGGTTAGGAGAAGAAAAGAAAAAGGAGGAACTGCAGATAGCTGACAGAGGGTCCGGAGGTTGTGGCTCTGTCATATGTTGGTCTCCGGAAATGGTCTGGGACCAGCACACAAGAGCCTTGTTGGTCTAGGCAGCTGAGTGGCCAGGCAGTTCTCTCATTCTGCACTGCACCTTCTCCACAGAATAGGGGGCTGAGCTGCTGAGTGGAGCTGGGAGGGGTGCGACAGGCAGCATGTTGGATAGTTCATGGCAGCACCCCCACATAGAGGAGAAGAGGGCTTGGCCAGCGAAGCCTTGAAAATAAAGTAACTTAATCATCCAAGGTACTCCTAAACACCAGGAGAAACTGGAATGGCTTTCCGCCTTCTTCTGTCCACATACTCTGCCTACACGACCCTATAGTTTCTGCTTTAACTTTTGTGGGGTCCTCGGTGTTAATTTCAATCTGATTTCCCCTATATGTAATGAGATGGGGAAAAGGAGGCCAACAGGTAGGAGAGGCACGTTGTGTTGTCCCAACCCTATGGAGTGTCTCTGGGCTCCATGTACATACCCACTCAAGAGAAATCTTAGGTAAGGTACAAGTCAGAGCAACCCGTGGGATCTTTGGTTGCTGCTTCCCCACAGTAGATTATTGACTAGGACTGACTTTAGCATAACAGAAACTTGTTCTTTGCAAATCTGGGAGGTAGGGAAATCTTGTCCTTGGTCTTGTTTTTTCAAACTCCCAGCTCACCCCCTACTCCCCTCTCACACTTTCTAAGTGGTCCTGTGGCCTCAGCACCTGATGAATGATTCCTCCACTCTTAAGGTCATGAGACAGGTGTAAGGACCTTTTTTCCCATCACAGCCACTGATGCATCAAGTAAAGAAGGTCAACACACTGAAATAACCACATCCCGAAGTAAAATATTAAGCCCATGTTATGTAAAGAAAGTACGAAATGATTAAGCAAGGGTAACACAAACACAACCCACATTCCTAATATGTTTCCTTCTTAAAGAGGAGGAGAAGAAAGGGAATGTACCAATAGAGAACGTAGGGAGAAAAGAAAGAGATAGGATACTGGAGGGGGCCGTGGATTCAGGGGAGGAAAGTGACAGTGTTGACTCTTCTATATAGTCCCCTATGAAGTGTCAAAATTAAAAAAAAAAAAACTATTTCCAATTTTCCATTGATTTCTTCCTTAACTATAGAGGGTCAGTTCTGATTGAGGCAATCAAATCATCATCCACAGTGGAAATCAATTTCTAACCTGCGAAAGTAAGATCTAAAGTTAACTACGCCAAGGTCCTGTCAGAAGCCAGATGTTATGGTCTGAAGGTTTGTGTCCCCTCCTCAAATTCGTATGTTGCAGCCCTAACCCCAGTGTGATGGTATTTGGACATGGGGCCTTTGGGATGTAATTAGGTGTAGATGAGGTCGTGAGGATGGGACCTTCTTGATGGGAAAAGTGTCTTTACAGGAGGAGGAAGGCTGAGAGATGCTGCTCTCTTCCCGTGCATGCACCAAGGAAAGGTTGTATGAGGATACAGCAAGAAGGTGGTCATTTGAAAGCCAGAAAGGGCTCTCACCAGAAGCCGAAGCTCCTGGCACCTGGATCTTGGACTTCCACCCTTCAGAACTATAGAATTAAATGTTTGTTGTTTAAGTCACCCAGTCCATGGTATTTTGCTATATCAGCCTGTGATGACTAACACATCAGAGAACTGGAGACCCACCTAGTGACTAAAGGTCGCGGTTGTAGTAGGGCTCAGGGGATGGAGTATGTGTGTGTATGCCAGCAGTCTGCATGTAAAGGTCTTCTGAAGGATTCTGATTCCAGTGAGAATCGCTGGCTGGCCTTATATGACGTATCTGCATTTTTATATAGGTCTCTTAGATGCCAGGTTGCCTGCAATACACAAAGGACTATATCATTAATGGTGAAATTTCAGGTGCCACCTCAAGTAAAGATTTGTTTCCCTGGAGGAAGCAAAGAATTTTCCAGTCTTTCTCAAAGAAGAAAAAAAAAAATTTTTTTTATTTAGTTTCAATTCTGCTATAGGCCAGAGATGTTCTTCCTATAAGAGATCCTCTCTGGACAAGTTTGTGTCAAAATACTGTTTCCCTGTTTCTCACCTCTTTTACGACCTTGTACATATGCTAAGTGCTGCTTATGAAGCAGCTGTTGCTGGGAAAAGAGAGAGGTTGCGCGGGGGGCCCTCCCTCTCTTCAGCTATCATCAGCTTCTCTGGCTCTGCTTCTGCAGGATGACAGGGAGAGTCCCACCCACTGTGACTAACACCCCAGTTGCAGCATTTAATTGCTGTCCCCCCAACCCCACCCCAGCATCTTCATAGTATAAGCACAGTCATGCTACATCCCCCACCCCACCCCCTTTCCAACTGATAAGGGGTAAGCTGCTGCTGGGGTGAGGGGTTGGTACTGGGGGTGCGAGTGGAAAGTGATTCACTTTCTATTCATTTTCTAGAACCTTCCATAGCAGAGTGCCGTTAGAGAACTGGCTAATGTAGCCTCTCAGAGTTAATGGAGCCAAAGACAATTTCATCCCCAAGAACATTGGTTTGGGGGGCAATGATTTGCGTTTAATGAAAACAATTTTCCACAGCCTCTAGAAAGCACAGTTTGGCTCTGCTGTGGTGGAAAGTGCTTATTTTCTTTCATACCAGCCCAAACAAGCTTTCAAAGTTCAGGAACTTTCCTCAATACCAGTGGATTAATAACTACAGATGGAAATTTCTTTGGCAGCAGGTTGAAAAGCTGTGAGAGGGTAACCAGCACTCGGAAGATCCTTGCCACCTAAAGCAAGAGGAACTGGTTTTTTGCAACCGGTTTTATAACACCACTGGGGAAACTGATTATTCTCCAAGTGGGAGTGCTGTGGCTGGTTTGTTCTGGATTGTCATCCCGGCCTCCTTCTCAGTCCTTGCCTTGTGTCGACTGCAGTTCCACCTCCCTTGGTTTCAATTCCAGAAATGCAATTTCCCTCAAATGGCTCTTCTCGGACAACCTGGGCACCCCAGGCTGCCTCTGGCCGAACTTTGCTTCTAAGGCAAATAAGCAACTTTAATTTGGGCTCCCAAGTGGAAATAACAGATAGTCATCAAGAACAGAGGGCTCTTGCCTGGGCTTGCTCAGAAGATCCTCTTTGCAGAGAAGGGTGCAGCTGTCTCTTCAGCTTCCTGGTTAGGCATCCCTTGTCAAATTATCGGGAAGTTTCATTCTGTCAAATATTAACCCTTGTCCTGAAAGCCTTGCTCGGTTGCTTTAGTGAAGAGAGATGAGGGGAGAAAGTAAAAGAAAAGAGAAAGGGCATGTAGAAAGCAATCAGAACAAGAGACGCAAAATAAGGAAGGATCAGAAGGGGAAGGGAGAGAATATTAGTTGGAGGACCCAGCTGTTCGGCTGCACTCAGGGGGCTTCTGACTACCTGCTCTGTGCACGCGGATCAGCTGTCCCACCACTGTCCACTGCTCTATTGGAGCTTTCATTCTTGTTGTCCTGGAAAAAAAATAATTACCGAGTGAAAATGTTTAAAAGAGCATGTACAGTATGATCCTCCCCCCCTTACTTTTTGAGGAAGATTAGTCCTGAGCTAACATCTGCTGCCAATCCTCCTCTTTTTGCTGAGGAAGACTGGCCCTGAGCTCACATCCGTGCCTATCTTCCTCTACTTTCTATGTGGGATGCCTGCCACAGCATGGCTTGCCAAGTGGTGCCTTGTCCGCACGCGGGATCCGAACTAGCCAACCCTCGGCCGCTGAAGCGGAATGTGTGCACTTAACCCCTGCGCCACCGGGCTGGCCCCTATGATCCCATTTTAAGCATGTGTTGCCATAAATATCTGGAAGGCTATAAATAAAAACTTTAAGTGTTTTCTTGGAATGGTAGAATTATAGATGAGCTTTTATTTTCTTCTTTTTGCTTATCTATATTTTCTACATTGAATACCTATTTGTTATAACAGAAAAGTTAAATTTATCCTAAGAAGTAAAGAGAAAGGACAGATATAGAGGAAGAAAAATATGGAGTTGTGGGAAGGAGACAGAATTTTTTGAGGTATGTGACATTCCAGATATTTAATCAAGCTCAGAATCTCCCAGTATCATTAGCCTGCTTTTTGCACTTGGGTAGCCATTTGACTACTATTTATACTTTTTCAAGGGCTCTAATTTTGAAATCTTTGGAGTTGTATTTCTTAACCAGAGGTGCACATGGGACTCAGTGGGGAAACTTTTTCAAAACGCCCTTGCCAGGGTCCCACCCTCAGAAGTTCTGATTCATATGCCAGGTAGGCCCGGGGCAGGACTTTGAAAAACCTTCGCAGGTGCTCTGATGCTCAGCCTGCTTGAGAATTCTGTGATGTGCAAGGTGATTTGCTGGGGTGCTGAAGGAAAATATTAGAACTTCTAATTCTATTTATTTTCTATTGCATCCTTTAAAAATCTCTACTTGTATGTGTATTAATACCATGGATAATATTGATAGAGTAAGACATGTATAATTTGCAAGTAAATAAATTTGCCTATTTGAGAGTGTGTTAAAAATGCTTTTCTTATAAGAATGTCAATCAAACAATTTGGAGACGGCTCCTTCAGAGAATTCTCCATGAGCGGGATAGACAAGTGTTTAAGCAAATTGGAAATTCTTCTCCAGGCAGAAGTAACGGCTGGGGAAATTTCACACTCCTGACCATGACTCATTTTGACCAACTTTATCTCCTTCTTGGAGGGGTATTGCTATCTCCTGGTCTTGTGTCATCATTTGTGGGTATATGATCTCCCCCAGGTAGGCTGCGGCTGTCTCTTGGCAAATACACATGCATGTACATGCCCCTACTACACAGATCAGCACTGGAAGCTCGCAAAGCCTTAAAAAGGCTGATGATTATTTCATTGTTCCTATGCGCTATCCTCTTATAGCTGCTTTGAAAAAAGCAACTAAATTGTCGTAACTTGGAAAGGAAAACAATGAATAATAACTAGTGAGCAAACATGGATTAAAAAAATGAAATAATAGAAAAAGGTAAATGTGAGAAGTAAATCTTCCAGGTAAACAGAGAGGATTCAGCATGCACACATCTCTTCTTTTCTCTTTTCCTGAAATCTCACTAAAATGATGGTAAATGAATTTTTTTAACAAGGAAGTTAACTTTTAAAATCATTATTATTTTTTTAAAATTTTTCCTTCTTTTTCCCAAAGCCCCCCAGTAAATAGGTGTATATTGCAGTTGTGAGTGCCTCTGCTCGTGCTGTGTGGGACGCCGCCTCAGCATGGCCTGATGAGTGGTGCTAGGTCTCCACCCAGGATCTGAACTGGCAAAACCCTGGGCTTCCAAAGCGGAGCGTGTGAACTTAGCCACGGGGCTGGCCCTGTAAGTGAATTTTTTTAAAGGGAAGGAAAAATAGCAACAAAAAGTTTTTTTTTTAACTCCCCATAGCAACAAAATTTTAACAGCTGGAAAATAAGAAATGTGACCAATGATGCAGCAGACATGGGAACATTGAATCCTAAGCCAGCACTGGGGAAATTTGAGAAATTGAGCAGAATCCCTAAAGGCTCTGGAATTGGCAGCACCAGATACCTGTGGCAAAGAGGTGGACACGCTAAAACCAGAAGGAGCGGTTCAAAGCCTATTTAGGAATCGGTTAGACTCCCAGACCTACTCCGCGCTCCGCACAGACCGGCCTGTGCACCGCCCTCCCCGCCCCCCCCTCCCCCCGACTGCAGAGCGACTAGAACAGAAGGTGTCTAGACTGGAGGACATGGTGCAGAGTTGAGAAGTGGGTGACGTACCGAAAACAGAGGGGTTAAGCGAATAAATGGAGACCACAGCTCTTTCCCCACTGGGCTCCCACGATGCCTGTAGCCAGAATTCTATCCTCCAGGCATGAACCTGAAAGAGTCCTCTCTGGAGAATTTGGTCTCCCAAAGAGGACAAACTTAAAGGTACTAATGTGGGGGCCCTCCAACCACACAGCCCAGCCAGAATACCTAGTGCAGTCTCTGGTCAACAAGCCCCTACGGATGAAGACCTTCCGCTCAGCTTCTCAACCCCCATTCTCAAACAGGAGCAGACGATCAAGGAGTACTAGCCATTGAGGGAAACCTCTCACATGAAGTACAGAGAACAAAATGAACAGAAAAAAGGAAGTGGAGGAAAGAGAGACCATGCACGTTCAAGAAAATGTCCAAAACCCTCTGATTAGTATTCTCGGGGCTGAGATACATAACCATCAAACTAGAAAAAGAAGCATTCAGGGGACAAATCAGACCTCTTGGAAATTAGAAATATGACAATAAAAGTGAAAATTCAATAAAAGGGTTAGAGAATAAAGAAGAGCAAATCTCCCTGAAATTAGAGCAAAATGGACAAACGAAAGGAAAGATAAGAAAGATGAGGAGCCCAGAACAGGAGATCTAATATATGAAAATAGGATTTTCAAAGAGGAAAAACAGAGAAACCAGAGGACAGGAAGTCATTAAAGACATAATTCCAAAATATTTCCCACAACAGAGGAGCATGTGTTTCTGGAATAAAAGGACCACCAAATGCAGGCACAAGGATTGAAAATACACCCACCCCAAGGCAGGCCAGCATGAAATCTCAGAACAAAGAGGACAAAGAGAAGATACTGCAAGCTTACAAAGAGGCTGGGAAAGGAGGTCTTATATGAAGGATGATGAGTCCGAATGGTTTCAGACTTCTCCACAGCAACCCTGGAGGCCAGATGGTGACGGCCTTCAAATTTCTCAAGGAAAATTATTTCTAATTTAGAATTCTATACCCTGCCCAAACGATTGCTGTTATTTCAAGTGGCAGGGTAGATTAAGAACATTTTCACAAATGCAAGATCTCAAAACTTTACATTTCATTCCCCTGCCTCAGGAAGTCTCCGGAACATGTGTCAAAACATGGAGCAAATCAAGAAAAAGGGGACCAGAGTTCACCCAGGAGGGAGGCAAGAGAATCGCTGGGATGACAGTGAAGGGAGGTCCCAAGACGAGAGCTGTGCCTCAGGTCCAGGTCGCAGCACGTTGGAAGGCTTTGGGAGAGATTGGGAGATGATTAGAACATCCAAAGATTCTGAATGTCTCAAGAGCAGATGTAGACAAATGGCAGATACAAATACACAGAAAATGGAGCAAATGAAAACCAAGACAGTTATTAGCTCCAAGGACAACAAAGAGGTGTGCAGGAAAGGAGGAGTTATCATAATTTACTCTAGTCTAGCTGTGAAGGGTGTTTTACAGTCTCAACAACGCAAACAATGAATATTCACCTGACCAAGATTACAACACAACTGGCCTGGAAGAAAAGGGGATGCAGAAGAATGAGGTCTGGTGGGTGCACCCGGCGGAAGGACACCAAATCACTGCCTTCTATTGTGGGGACAAACCAGATAACGGTTAACTCTGAAAAACAAGGACTAGTATTAGAAGCGCCTTAATTTAGAGACCTGGAGGTAAATACCAAAAGAATCATCTGAAAGAGGTAAGAGCGTGGAAAACGGCGAGGAGGGGCTGGGGGCTGCTGTTTTTCGTGGCAAGCCGCATAGGACTACCCGACATCTTGGATTCTGTGCTTGCGTAACTCGGGGGCGGGGGGCAGAAAACAACAAAGTACCTATTAATAGTTTCTTCAGGAACAAAGTAAATCTCCTTTCCTCCCTGGATTCGAATTCTCCCAGCCTTGCTTGCTAGAGGCCCTCGCTGCTCGTTGTGAATCCTCCCACAAATACCCTGTGGCTGCACAGTGATGCTTGCTTCACCAACTGCAGTACCCATTAAATCTTGTGTTCCACCGTGATCTCCAGTCAGGACTCTCGAACTGAGACATCCAGGCCACGTTCCGTTTTTGAGGCTCCCAGTGCATTAAAAAAGGAAAAGTTGCAAAAATGGGATTACAAAACCGTGGTGAGCTTTACAGGTTTACACGAGCAAATGAACACCTTTATCAGATGCCAAAATGATGCCAGAATTCTAAATTTCAGGGCCCATGTGAATGTGAGGCCCAGGCCAAGTGGCCTTCCTGCACCACCCCCCAGCGCCCGCCCAACTCCGTGATCAGACTTACCTCAGGATCTTTCTCTGATTTTGCAGTCTTCCCCCGCCCCGCCTGTTATTGTGCTGTTTCCTTCCCTTCTACAGAACATGCGTTATTCTGCGTTTGCCCTCACTGCCACTGAACTTCATTCAGTTCCCAGCAACTCCTCCGGCACTTCCTCACCCTGCTGTCACCTGTCCTTTGAATCAATATTCTCCCCACCCTAACAACCCTCATTAGTTAATTAAAATGCCCTCCTCCGCCTGTTTTCCATTTTGGTACCACATTCGTAGCTAATGAGCATGCTCACCATTCCATTATTCAGGTCGCTGATGAAATGTTACATCACCAGGCCCAGTCTCTGTGGACCCCACATTTGTTATGTCCTCCTAGGTTAATAATAATCCACTGTGCTCATTCTCCAGGCATGCAGCCACTCATAATTATGTGGTCTAGAATTTAAATTTTAGACCAGTGATTTGCAAACCTGGAGACACCAAGGGAGGTTTTAAAAATATGGATCCTGGATCTTACAACAATCTCATCATACTATGTTCAAAACTTGGCCCAATAAATAAGCCTGGTTATCTTAGATACAGAATCTTCCAAGAGAAAAACAGTAAAATATTAGAGATGGCTTGCAGGGCCTTGCAATAATAAAAAGGAGAAGTGACAGGCTGTCAGATTTTAAGTTCTAGTTTTTTTTTTCTTGCATTTTAAAGGAAAAAAAATTTTGAGAACTTGGTCATGGGTGTTATATTAGTTTCCTATTCCTGCTGTAAAAAAATTACCACAAATTTAGTGGCTTAAAACAACACACATTTATTATTGTCCAGTTCTAGAGGTTAGAGGTCTGACTCGGGTCTCACTGAGCTAAAATCAAGGTGTCAGCAGAGCTGTGCTCTTTCTATCTCAGTTTCTTGTTTTTTCCAGCTTCTAGAGGACACTCACATTCATTGGCTTGTGGCTTCATTTCTCAGCAATGTGGAGTCCTTCTCAAGCTGTTATCTCTTAGGCTCTCTCTCCTCCCTCCCTTTTCTATTTTTAAGGGCCCTTGTGATTACAGTGGACCCACCCAGATAATCCAGATAATCTCCCCATCTCCAAGTCAGCTGATTAGCAACCACTTGTTTTTGCCACACAACCTAACATATCCACAGTTTCGGGAAACAGGACACGGACATCATTAGGGGTGGGGGAACGTTATTCTGCTAACCACAGGAGCGTGTTCCGTTTTCTTCTAATCATTTTTAGGTATGAAATGAGCGGATACAAACTCCCCTGCTAAAATTACAGGTAAAATTCACAGCCCCTTGGGCACAGTGACACACTCTGCCTTGTACCTACAGGTCTACACTGGGAGCCAAAGGACCTGCTGTGACCAGGGTCTGCCCGCACATCCGGCTGCAGAGCAGTTGCCCACTCCTTGGCTCTGGAGACCATCTCATTAGACCAGTAGCCCCACATCGTGGGATCACTATGTTTAATGTAAGCTGGAAATCTCTTTCTCATTGGCACTGGGGGAGGGAGAGCCTGGGACAGTAGCAATAAAATCAGCTATGGGTTAATCTGCCCTCAATCTCTGTGGCTGCACAAAGGATTCTAAGCCATAAACTCCCATTGGGGAGTGCCTGGTGCCTTCCTGTGTTTTCCATTGAATCGGAAGCTCAAGAGGCGGGGCCTGAAATCTGTGTTCTCTAAAACTCCCAGTTTAATTCTGTGTGCAGTGAGGTTTGGGAGCTACTGGTTTAGACCATAGTTTTTAGTTTAACGAATATATTGTAGGGATTAAAATTTAAACCTTGCTAGAATCAAGAAGTACTAGTAACATCTATTGCTTTTTCAGAAATATCAGTTATGTATATGCATATATTACTCTCTAATAGAAAGAAATCAGATTAAAAGGATGCGCTATTTAAGAAAATCCAATGGATCGAAACCGGATTTTCAATACACAGATTTTCAATAATAATAATAATAACAATTAGGGGGTCATAATTCACATTACAAAAAGAATTCACCGTATTATTCCTTTTAAACAAAAAATCCCCTTAGGTCCCTTTAAGTATCAATTTACAAAACCTCGGTTTATGTGTTGCTTTCAGGACCCGAATCCTGAAGGAGCTGGGCTTTCGGTTCGTAGAATTTGATTGGTCTGTAGAGTCTGTTGCCCGAGTCTTCTTCCCACAGTGTCCCAGCCACCAGCCTCGCACAGGTGTGCTGTCTTGGCCACGCCCTTGTTTCTGCAGTGGGGCCCACGTGGCCCCGCCTTTAGGCTCAGCCCTGGGATGAGTCCTGAGGTCACAGGAGTTTCAGGATCGGCTCAGCACTGAGAACAGGCATCGGACAGCCTGCGGTCCTCTCTTCTGATAACTGAGCTCTCAGCTTTCCTCCCCAAATGCTAGCCTAGAGCTTGAGCATCACTTGGGGTTTCTGCCTTCCTTGGTGTTTCCTTAACGCTCCCTCAAAGGTAGGCTCTGAGGATGTTTAACTTGAAACCTTAGCCATATACAGACCCTGAGCTTGTCCCTGATAAGACAGGCTCAGACTCATCAACCAGTGGTACAAAGTGGCCTTGTTCCATGACCCTGTGATGGCCCGACAACCCTCATCCCCTTCCCTCTAGGATCTCTAGAATGCCCACGATATTGCCGTGCATAGCTTGTGCCTGGGCTGTCTTCCTTTGGCTCCAGTCTCCCAGCTCTGTTTGCAGCCTTGTACTGGACCCCAGCGTACTTGTCTGGAGCCTTAATTCTCCATTCATTTCTGCATTTCTTCTCCCTCAAGGATCAGACCCTGCTTCCTATATCCCCAGCTGCTCATTGAGATCCTGCTTCAAACCAAACAGACCCTCTGGATCCATCTTATGTGAGCAGTTCTCCCCCTCAGATGGGAGCCCCTTAGATCTCAACACTGGCCCAGAGTGAGCCTCAGCTTCAGCACCTCTGGATGCAGTGGTTTACTCTGTGGTCTGTCCCGCGTGAGACCTACCCTGAGATAGGTTAGCCTTCCATCTGGTCCTGTGGTGTCATGTGGTTATTTGAGTCCCAAAGCCACCATGTAATAGACATGAGACCCTGGACGGTTTGCTTAACTTGCTTGATTCTTGGTAGACTCGATAGATTTCTTCCCATATAAATGACCTGATCTACTTCATAAGATAGTTGTGAAATAACGTATGTAAAATGCCCAGTGTTTGTCATATGATATTATTATCTCTTTTTTCTTAACTTGCTCCCCAGTGACTGCTAGTCTGAGAGGCTAAGAGTCCCACACATCTCATGGCCACACAGGTCCAGAAATTCTTATCTGGATAACCAACCTCATCTCTACTTTCTCGGAAGAGAAGAAAGGCCTGAGTCACTTGCAATTTTTGAGGCTTTTAGTATATTAAATAAATGCTAAAAGAATGAAAAAGCAAGACACAGACCAAGACAAAATATTTGCAAAACACATGTGTGATAGAGGACTTGTGTCCAAAATATACAAAAAACTCTTAAAACTCAAAATAAGAAAACAAGCAATTCAAAAAACGGGCAAAAGATTTGAACAGACACCTCATCAAAGAAGATATACATGGCAGACACTCGTATGAAAAGATGCTTAACATCATATGTCATTAGGAAATCCCAAATTGAAACAAGATATACCACTACGCACCTATTAGAATAGCTAAGATCCAAAACACTGGCAACACCAAATGCTGGAGAGGATGTGGAGCCACAGAAGCTCCCATTCGTTGCTGGTGGGGATGTAGGCTGGTACAGCCACTTTGCAAGACACTTTGGTGGTTTCTTACAAAACTAATCATACTCTTACCATATGATCCAGCATTTGCACTCCTTGATTTCACCTACATGAATTGAAAACTTGTGTTCGCACAAAAACCTGCCCATGGATGTTTGCAGCAGTTTTATTTTTAATTGCCAAAACTTGGAAGCAACCAAGGTACCCTCCATTAGATGAATGGATAGATAAACTGTGGTACATCCAGACAAGGGAATATTACTCAGTGGTAAAAAGAAAGGAGCCATCAAGCCACAGAAAGACATGGAGGAAACTTAAATGCCTATTGCTAAGTGAAAGAAGCCAATCTGAAAGGGCTACACGCTGTGTGATTCCAACTGTATGACGTCCTGGGAAGGGCAAAACTATGGAGACAGTAAAAAGATCAGTGGTTGCCAAGGGTCCAGGGAGAGGGTTGAGGGCTGAATAGGTAAAACACAGGGGAGTTTTAGAGCAACAAAACTAGTCTGTATGATACTGTAATTGTGGAGGTGTGGCCTATGCATTTGTCAAGACCCAGGATATGTACAAAGAGTGAATCTTAATGTAAGTTATGGACTTCAGTTAATAATCATGTATCAGTGCTGGTTCATCAATTATAACAAAATTGTGCAAATACACCTCACTAACACAAAGTGTTAATAATGAGAGAAACTGTGTGTAGGAGTGGGGGAGGGGAGGATATAAGAACTGGACTATCCGTTCAATTTTTCTGTAAATCTAGAACTGTTCTAAAAAGTAAAGTCTATTAAAAAAAAATAAAGAAATACTAAAACAGGGTTCGCTTTAAATTTAGTGTATTTTAAATATGTCCATTGAAAAACTCAGTGCTTTTAAAACAAACAAAAAACCAATGCAATGTAATTGTGCTGCTCATAAGGTAATTGCGGGATTATAAATATCATAATTCATAGTGCGTGACAGATGAATGGCGTGGTGATGGGAGGCATGTTCAAGCTGTATGATGAGAGCTGTCTTCCTTCAATCCTCTTGGTGCATCTCTGTAATGTGTATGAAACTTCACTTGGCAATGACCAGCTCAGAGCCCCTTCGTGAATGTCAGGCCTCTGTTAAATGTAGTTCCATGATGGGCCCTACTGGGGCTTAGCTTTGATCTTCCAAGCTCACCTCCGGCTCCACCAGTTCTGCTCTTGAACTTGAGTTGGGTGGCTGCCTGCAGGAAGACATTTCTAGTGCTCACTGCCTATCTACCTAGACTTCCAAGCCTCACCTGCTTGGGATGTCCTATTCCTAGCCTCTGCCCCCCCAGTGAGCACCAGGAGTCTGCCTGGGGCAGCCACAATCCTGAAACACTACAATGACGGTAGCCATTGTGTTCTGCCTGCTAGACCAGACTTCCTCCTTTATCTGGAACCCATTGGGTTGGTAGCTCCCAATAAAGAGGGGACTAGGGATTAAAAAAGAAGAAATGGTTTCATCATGAACGAGGCCTTCCTGCAGGGTTACATCTGCGTCTAGCTGCTCTTGCTGTATTTCCTCTATTCCGAAGGGTGGGCCTAGTTCCAAGACAGATGAAAATGAATGCAGTCGCTGACTTCACTTGTCTTTCACTTTTTTCAAGTTTTTTTCTAATTATGATAGCAGTAAGAACTCCTTCTAGAAAATTTGCAAGTCACAGAAATGCATGAAGAAGACCAGAAAAATAATAATCCCAAATCCTATATTACCCAAAGGCAACCACTAATGTCATTTTACTTGTGTCATTTTTAACCCTGTATTTGCTCCTGAACCTCACATAATTGGATTTTGCCTCCATCATTTTTCCTGGGAACTGCTCTCCCATAGGTCGGTGTCTGTCAGAGGCAACCCTCCTGGTGGACTTTGGTCTCTATCTAGTCTTCCTTTTCAAGCATTTTACTTCTGCAATTATTCACCTTTTCCTGCGTTATCAGTTTCTCCCTGTTATTGGACCACTCCCATCAGTCTGCAAACCTGTCTTAGTATTGCTCATCTTAAACTCTCCTTTGACCCCATTACCTCCTCTCTGCTCCTCTTCATAGTAAAGCATCTCAAAACAGATATCTGTATTTGCTTTCTCCTTTTTTACCTCCAGTTCTCTTCCATTTGACCCAGTAGGGCTTGTCTTCATCACTCTACTGAAATGACTCTTACCTAGATCATTCATGACTTTTATTTTGTTAAATCTAATGGTCAATTCTCTGTCTTCATCTTCACTTCCCAGTAGTATTTGATATAGTTCACTCCTCTTTCCTTCCAAAAATAATTTCTGCGTTAGGCCTCTGTTTGCGTCACATTCTCCTGATTTTCCATTTATTTTACTCTTCCCTTTCAGTCTTCTTTTCTGGTCCCATCTTCTATGGCTGACTTCTAAATCTTGGTTGATTCCAGGGCTTAATCGCAGGCTTTCTCCTCTCTACAATCTCTACTTAGTAAGCTCACTGATCCCATTGTTTTAAATACCATCTATATGATATTGGTTCTCAAATCTACATCTCTAGTTATAGTCACTAAGATTAGTTTAGGTTGAGTGTATCAGAACAACCCCAAATAATAGTGGCTTAAATAAAATAAAAGGTTTTTTTTTACCTCAATATATGAGAAATTTGAAGAAAAGCTGACTAGGACTTGTATGGTGGCTTGATAGTTATCAGAGACCCAGGGAACTTCTCTTTATCTGCTTTGTTATTCTAGTCCTTGGCTTCCATCCTCAAGGGCATCTCATTTTTTCAAGATAGCTGCTGGAGTGCCAGCCATATCATCCACATTCCAGACTGCAGATACAAGAAAAAAGGGAGGACGAAAGGGTTCAGTTCCCAGCGGAATCAATTCCCTTTAAGTAACCTGTCCAGTTTCTTCACAAAACTTTCACTTACATCTCATTGTCCAGAACTTAGTCATAAAGCCACACCCAGCAGCAAGGAAGGCTGGGAAAAGTAGTCTTTATTTCAGATAGCACTATACCTAGCTAAATATCAGGGTTCTCTTACTAAGGAAGAAGAAGAGAGTGGCTATCAGGTAGGGATCTAGCAGTCTCTGCCACACTAGCCATGAACTTTCCCTGAGCTGTAGACTTACACATCTCAATGCCCATAATATCTCCACTTGGATGTATAATGGGCATTTCAAATTAAACTTGGACAAACCTCTTGATTCTCCCCACCCTCCAACCTGCTCCTACCACACTGTTTCTGTTTCAGCAGATGGCTTCCTCTCATTGCCCAGACTAAAAACCTAAAGTCATTTCTTTAAAAACTTTTGTTATGAAAACTCAAACATACCGAAGAGTAAAGCAAATAGTCTAATGAATACAGATACGTCTATCATCTACCATGCTTGTTTCACCTATTTGTTTATGCTGATGTATTTTAAAGTAAAGTACAGTTATTGTGACATTTAACTCTGAAATTCTTCAGTTTGTATCTCTAAAACATAAAGGTATTTTGTACGTATTTATAACACTATTATCGCTCTTATCAAAATGAGCAATTCTTGACTCCTCTTTTCCTCATCCCCCCTGCTAATGAATCAACAAATGATGACAGCTCCCCATCCACTCACTCCTCGATCTCTCCAATGCTACCCCACCCCTTACCTAGACTTCTGCTCTAGATTCTTCCCTCTTTCTATTTTGCACACAGTACCAAACCTTTCTTTTAAAAACTTAAACCATGTCATATCACCTCCTCAATTAAAACTCTCCAGTGTTGTCTTTTGTGATTAGAATAGAATCCAGACTTCCTTAAGACCTACTTGATTTGACTCCTGCCTACTTTTCTAAGCAGTTCTTCTTCTCTCCCCAACTCCTGCCTCATTCTTTTTCTTTGAACCCCGGAGTCATGCCTGCCTGGCTCTTGCACTTGCTATCCTTTCTTCCTGGAGTATTTCCCCAGATCTTTGTATGGCTGGTTCCATCTCATCACTCAAGTCTTACCGCAAAGGTCACCTCCTCAGGGAGGCTTCCTCTGCCCATCTTTTCTAGAACAGTGACCCCATCCATCTTCAATCAATTCATAGTCTAACATATTGTTTTGTTTTTTTCCTAACATATTGTTTTATTTCATGTGGCCGTTATTGCTATTTGAAATTATATTTTTTTTGTTTACTTATTTGTGCCTGTCTTCCTCTCATGAATGTAAGCTCCACGAGTTTGCATGGTGCAAAATACACAATCAATAAATAATGTTGGAGAATAAATCAATAAACTGGTCTCTGGATATTGACAGACTTTGCTTTGAATTTCAGCTTCACTACTCACCAGATGTAATGGGTAAGTTATTTAATTTGTCTGGGCCTCACTTTCTTCAAAATGGCATTAGACTGGCATTAGGATATGTCACAGGACTACTCGAAAAATTAAGGAGGAGAATTATGTAAAGCACTTAGTGTAGCATTTGATACATAGTAAGCTCTCAAAATATTATAGCTGCTATTAATTATTACATCTCTCTGCTGCATTTGATCCTTGTGAACACTGTCTCCTTAAGACTCTCTTCTGTTCTTCTTGATGGTGAAGACTTCTAGTTGTGTTAGCCCTGGAATGCCCCAGAGTACCTGCCATGGCACAACCCCTATTTGATGATTCCCTAATCCTTCTTTCCAGGCCTGGTATCATGTGTTGCTTGGTCACACCTGCCTGGACAAGGGAGGGGCACCTGATCCAAAGGCAGCATCTATGGGTTGGCCTAGGAGCTGCCTGGGTTCAAGGGCTCCAGCCCAAGCTTCTCTATGATGGGTGATAACTACCCAAATAAATTAGATCATTTCTCCTGAGGAGTGTGGACAGTGAGCAAGAGTGAGAGAGGGAGCACGAGAGAGAGACACTATAGCAGGAGCAGTAGAAACAGGGGCAGAGAGTAGCTCAGTGACTACAAAGAGGTCTGGGCTGGGTTCATCTGTGACGAACATGCAACCTGGTCACAAGAACCGCGCTGTATTCTGATGAGCTTTCAGACTCCGTGAGCCCTACTGCTATTTAAGAATGTCTTCTAGCTTCCTGTGCAGCTTCAGGATAACCTCAATATCCGAGGTCACATATCTGTTCCTTGCATGGCGTGAGAACCTAACCAACGCACTCCCTGAGTGGTTTCACTAGGTTGATTCAACAACCATTTATTTGCATTATTGGTCACCCACTCATTCACTCCCGTAACTTGAGCTCTCCTCTCTCTGCTGGTAATCCACCAATTGCATCTCCATCCCGTCCTGTTTCCTGAGATACCAGCTCTAACTTCTGGGGCCCCACTGGCGCCTCAAAAGAGCAATCTTCCAAATAAACTCATGATTCTCCCCTTTCTCTCCTCTCATGCCCTCCCTGGCACAAATCTGCCCCTCCTCTTGTGTTCCCTGTCTCCATTAATGACACTGCCTGCTTCCACTCACTTGGGTTAGAGATTAGAGATCTTGGAGTGATCTTTGCCACATCCGTCTTTATCACCTTCCACAGCGAATCAGCATCTGCTGACGCATTTGTCCTCTTTGTTCTCCTTACAATGGCCTTCAAGACTATATGTGACCTGGCCCTCCCTCGTAACTCTCCCTCCCTTGATCCCCTCCCCTTGCTTACTCTGCTTCTGGCCACATGGACCTCCTTGCCATTCTTTGAACAGGCCAGACACCATCCTGCCCCAGGACTTTTGCATCTGCTGTTCCTTTTGCCTGAAATGCTTTTCTTGAGCTCTGATCCTCATCTACTTCACATCTTTGCTCAAATATCCTTGTGCCATCTTTTCTAATCACCTTATTTGAACTCTAAGAAACTGACAACTGACTCTTCTTAACTTCTTCACTGTTTTATTTTCTCCAGAGCTGTCTAACATGATCTATAATTTACTTACTCCTTTTATTTACTGTATCCCCGTCTCCTCACCTCGCAACCCCACATCATAGAATGTGTACACCACGGGGGCGGGAATGTTTCCCCTAAGAGCTCACAATAGTGCCTGGACATAGTAAACATGTAATAAATATGTGTTTAATTAATTAGTTAACTGCTCAATCTCTTCCTCCTACCATTGCTGCTGATTTTTTCTTTTTTGCTGAGGAAGATTCTCCCTGAGCTAACATCTGTTGCCAATCTTCCTCTTTTTGTAAGTGAGCCATTGCTGCACCATGGCCACTGACAGATGAGTGGTGCAGGGTCCGTGCCTGGGAACTAAACAGGATCTGCTGAAGTGGAGCGTGCTGAATGTAACCACTAGGCCACTGGGGCTGGCCTTTTTTCTTTTTAAATTATTTCAAGATATTTTATTTTTAAAATAGGTCACAACGCTAAGCTTTTGGCGCATTCTGCCATTGTGTAAACTATAAATGCTTGCTCAGCAGCTGAGGGACACTCCTTAGCAGCATGTTTGAAAAGTAAATAACATTCATATAAAATAAATATTCAGATAGTTCCCATAGCCTGCCACTCTTGTAGCCTTGTTACAACACTGCATCAAGGGCAGATGTTTCTGACCCCGCATGGAAAAATTACAAGTCCGTTTGGAACTGCCATCTGGCAGGAGCTTTTTCTAATAAGCTGTGTCTTGGACCTTCTTGGCCATTAAGAGCTTAGACTTGTCAGGGTGGTGTTGTTCTCAGCTACCCCAACTGTTCTTTGTCCTTGCCACAAAAAGCAATATCCTGTACCTTCTGGAAAGTCAGAGTCCCATCTGCTTCCTCCAGGAATATGCTGGAGCCTGAATCCTTCAAGGCTCCATGGTCTTTCTCTTTTAGTTTTCTACTCACACTGAAGCCCTTGTCCCTCCCTCTTTTCTAAGTATCACTTTAGGATGATTAATTTCCATCTAAAAGCCATGCTATATTCTGCTTTTATTTTTTTAAGGCAATTTTCCATTATAAAGACAACACATACACGCTTTATTAAAAAGTTTTAAATATAGGGAAAAAAATCACCCAAAGATAATCAGTATTCATATTTTGCTATTTCTTTCTATGAATATTTTTCACATGAACATATAGTTCTTGCTTTTTTCCAGTTAAGATTATAATATAATAATATGCCAATGTTAATATAAAACTCTTCATATATATAATTCCGAATAAATAAATATTTAATCTAATTTAGGTAACTTTTTTTTTGTTATTCTCCTATATTTGGAAACATATTTCCAATTTCTTGCATTAAACTAAAATCAAGATTAACTTCTTTGTGCATATAGCTTTCCTGACATTGGGATTATTGTTTTGGACTGAGATTCCAGAGGGAAATTACTGAATCAAAAAGTATGAATGATTATAAAGCTCAATATCTACAAACTAACTTCTTGTCAGAGGTTTTCTCCTTAAGCTTCTTTGGCTGCAAGGATTCACTCAGGTTACCTCAGTCATTGGGAAGTTTGTAGGAATGACGGTTGTAGAAATATTCAGGGTAGGAATCCAGGCCATGAAGCCAGGCCTCGTGTAACTTCACACAGTAAATAAGAACTGGCTGAGCCACATAGGCTGCAACTGAAGGTCATTCAGGATGTAGGGGAGCTCTGGGGACCAGCTTGTCAGCTTGTCATCCATCAGCAGTCACAGCCCAGGAAGCTGTGCCCTAAAGATCCACCATTAACAACTGGTCTGTTTCATCTTCTGCTTCTATTACCAACTCCTCAACTTCTTTTCATATTTTCGATTCACTTTCCCCACAGAAGCAATCTGATCAGCTCAGCTAATAGTCATCATGCCTATTTAGATTGAATTTTTACTGCAGGCTACGCCATCGGTCACTTGGACACATTATATTTGGCTGCTCTTGGTTAAGTGCCCATCTTTATCTCAATCCCTTGTGGGTTTATGGGGAGCAGAACATGGCCCCCCCATGTTGAATTTATGGTAATCTACTCATAATTAGTCAAAATGTTTAACCACCAATGGCAGAAGCACCAACCAGTCAGTCCCAGCCAATGTGCCATACTGGAGTGTCCCTGCCGGATACCATCTCCGGATGAGGGCGCAGCAGGCTTGGTGTTCAGTCCGTTGAGTACCAATTTACACGCCTGTCAAAAAGGTAGGTGATCATAGCAACACCATTCACAGTAGCCAAAAGGTGAAAACAACCCAAACAAGCAACAGATGAGTGAGCTAATCAAAAGGTGGCATATCCTTGTAGTGGAACAGTATTCTACCACCGAAAGGAATGGAGTATTGATACAACCTGGATAAACCTTGAAATTGATGCAATTGGTTTCAATTGAGGTATTGATACAATGTGGTTGAGACTTGAAAATATTATGTTAAGTGAAAGAAGCCAATCACCAAAGACCACACATTGTGTGATTCCATTTATATGAAGTATCTGGAACTGGTAAGTCTGTAGAGACAGACAGCAGGCTGTTGGTTCCTATAGGCTGGGGGAAGAGAAAATGAGGAATAACTGCTTAACGTGTAGGGACCTATTTTTGGAGCGACGAAAATGTTTTGCAGCTGGATAGACGGTGGTTGTACCACATTGTGAACATGCTAAATGCCACTGAATTGTTCACCTGAAAATGGTTAATTTGATAGTATGTGAATTTCACCTAAAAAAAAATTTCACCTAAAAAAAAGATATCCAGCAATCCCACTTCTGAGTGTATATCCAAAAGAATTGAAATCAGGGTCTCAAAGAGGTATTTGCACACCTATATTCATAGCAACATTATTCACAATAGCCAAGAGGTGGAAGCAATCCAAATATTGATTGATGGAGGAATGGGTAAGCAAAATATGGTTTATACATACAATGGAATATTATTCAGCCTTAAAAAGGAAGAAAATTCTGTTACATGCTACAACATGGATGAATCTTGAGGACATTACATTAAGTGAAATAAAGTAGTCACAGAAAGACAAATACTGTATGATTCTACCTATATGAAGTATCTAAAGTAGTCAAATTCATAGAAACAGAAAGTAGAATGCTGGGTGCCAGAGGCCAGGAGGGGAGGGAGAAGTGCGGAGCTGTTGTTTAATGGGCATAGAGTTTCACTGTTGCAAGCTGAAAAATTTCAAAATATTGTTGCACAATAATCCGAGTATACTTAAGACTACTGGACTATGCACGTAAAAATGGTTACAATGGTAAATTTTATGTTACATGTTTTTTACCACTATTTTTTTTAAAAGGTAGAAGGGTGCTGGACCTGCTAATGAAAGGTAGACACTTGCCTTCCTTTTTAATTTTTGAAGTTTGATGAGCTAAATGGGTATCTGATTGTTCTAAGTTCTATATCGTTATTTTTAGCAATGTTCATTTATTTGTTCAACAAATATTTAAGTGTCATCCCAATGTCAGACATTGTGCTGGGTGCTGGGGATATGGAGGTACACAGGACAGCCCCTGCCCTGGTGGAGTCCCTGGGAGAGGCAGTCTCTACCCGCTCCCACTTTTCACATAGTGAATTAGAATGATGCCTGTGCTAAGCTCCATGAAGGACCTGCATGGGCGCTTCACGAATTTGTAATGGGGGTCCTGGCCTGGTCTGGGAGGTCTCCCTGAGAAAGTGAGCTTTTAGGCAAGATCTGAAGGGTGAGTAGGAGTTGGCTAGGTCACAAGAGTGGAGGGTTCAGTGGGGATGGGGTAAGCATGATAGGGGGAGGGTATGCCAGTGTTTAAAGCCTCCCAAATGAGAAGGAGCCCTAAAAGATTTTGAACTTTATCTTATAAGCAATGGAAGGTGAGTGAAGGGTCTTAAGAGTGTGCGTATTTGGGATATAATTAGATTAGTCTTTTAAATACGCTCTCTGTGTAGAGAATGCAATGAGGGACAGCAAGAAAGCGCAAGGAGGCTACTTACTGAGTATGGGGCTAGTCTTGATGAGAGAAAACGATGGCTTGGACTAGAATGATAACAGTGACAATGGCAAAGATACTTAGGAAGTAAAATTGACAGCACCTTGCAATATATTGGATTTGAGGGTATAGCAGAGGGTGAAGCTAATGATGATTTCCAAGTTTAGTATTTTTTTTTTTGGAGGAAGATCAGCCCTGAGCTAACTACTGCCAATCCTCCTCTTTTTGCTGAGGAAGACTGGCCCTGAGCTAACATCCGTACCCATCTTCCTGTACTTTATATGTGGGATGCCTACCACAGCGTGGCTTTTTGCCAAGTGGTGCCGTGTCCGCACGGGGGATCAGAACGAGCAAACCCTGGGCCACCGAGAACCGGAACGTGCAAACTTAACGGCTGCACCACGAGGCTGGCTCCCCAAGTTTAGTATTTTTTTCCTTTTTGGCCACCTAATTGATATTCATTGCTCATTATTTGTTGAGTAGTTTTAAGAGTTTCCTTTTGTTCTGTAAGAATGAAATATTAAAGATAATAAATCCCAAGATTGTTTACCTTTATTTCTTTTGAAGTGCAGAAATTGTTAAATTTTCCTATAATTAAATATTTTCATTGGTGTTATGCAATCTTTTTGTACTATTATGTTAAGTTCACGCAGATTATTTTCAAAATTCTTTTGATTGAAGGCTGACTATATAAATAATGCTGAAATGAATAACTATGTATATAAGGCCCATAGCTAACGAGCAACTAAATTATCATTTCAAAAAAGTGTCAAAAAGAGTCTGGAAACACCACTCCCCACCCATGAGTGTTGTCAAAAGGGAGGCCAGTATTTTTCAATTTAGTTTTTGAATAGTGAATGTACATCTCTTCTGTAAGGATATGCAGTGAACAATCTCATTCCCACCTCTGCCTCCACCCCGTTCAGTGCTCCCGCCTGCAATCACTTTTATTCATTTTCAAAATCCCTTGTGCAAAAATGAACAAATATTAATACACATTCCTATTATTCCTGCTTATTTTTAAAATATAAAGTAGTCTACTGTACATATTGTTTTATATCATGGTTTATTCACTGAACAATATATCTTGTAGTCCTTTCTGACTCAGAACATAGACTGTGTCCTCACTTTTTAAAGCTGTATAGTATTCCATTGTGTGAGTGTACCCATAATCTGTTCAATCCACTGAGTTCAACCTTTTCCTATTACAATTTAGGACTGAATAACCTTGTACGCACATCATTTCACATAGCTGCAAGAACAACTCCAAGATCAATTCCCATATTTGAGATTTTCTAGGGCATTGGGTAATTACAAAGCTTGATTCGGGTTGTATGGAGCCTGAATATTGCAACTTTGTGGGCTTTCATTAAGAAAAAGAATACAAAATTATCCAATTCAAAGTAGGTACGAAAAGGAATATGTAATAGAATATGAAAGGAAATCACAATAGATTACTAATTTTAAAAAGCTAAAAAATACCATGAATATTCTGAAAAATATTTTTACTAATGACCTGAAGTATCTCTATAATGCTTTTTTCTTTATCTTTTTTGGCTTCACACACTTTGATTACCCCTTCATATGGCCACAATTTTGTAATATCACTTTAAAGATTTTATTTTTCCTTTTTCTCCCCAAAGCCCCCTGGTACGTAGTTGTGTATTTTAGTTGTGGGTCCTTCTAGTTGTGGCATGTGGGATGCCGCCTCAGCATGGCCTGATGAGCGGTGCCATGTCCGCACCCAGGATCCAAATCGTCGAAACCCTGGGCTGCCGAAGCAGAGCGCATGAACCCAACCACCCAGCCACGGGGCCAGCCCCTGTAATATCACTTTAAAGAAAGAAAGCAGAACAATAACTCAGGCTCTTCTTTAGCTTGATTGATTGAAATTCTTATTTTTTATTTTTGACATTTGGAATGCATAAAGCATTCAGTTTCACACAAACATGCTTGCTATTTGCAGTGCTGCTATAACTTTTGTGCCCTACAATCCAGAAATTCTGATAAATTCTATTTTACATGATTCCCATTAAAAAAGTTATAAATATATTGTGCATTTATAACTGCCACATTATCAAGTATATCCTGATTTGGTGTCCATTTTGACCAGATATCTGTTAAAAACTAAACATTCTGCTTGTAATTTTACATAGCTGATTATTAAAATAATTTTCCACAGATTGGCTTCTGGCTCCATATATTTCAAGCTTTGTTTCTTTCCCATCACCTGCACAATTCTGGTATTAGGCACCGTAAGACTATGTTCTTATTTCATATGTTCATATGTTCAGCATGTTCATGTTTCAATGTGACTTCTGGCCCTGCGACTTCTAATCAGAATGGCAGGCGATTGGTCAAGTGTGTGGTGGAAACCATTCCTATACCAGGACACATGGCAATAGCCTGGCTATAATGTAAGTGACCGCACACCATGTAAGTATATATTACTAAATCCAAATTAATGTATCTCCAAGTCAACTTCCTTTCACCCTGATCCCAAAAGTTCCTGATGCCGCTCCAGTGCCACACTTCACAAGGGGAAGTGGGATGGAGAGGAAGCCTAAGTGGAAAGAGAACTATGGTCTTAATCAATCGTGAGTAAAATACCTTATTTTGCAAAATTTTGAAAAAGAACATAACATGTTGAAAAATTGTTGGCACTCTTCCCAGGGCTTCAAAAGGGGCCTGTGCGAGTGATGGGCCCTGAAGCTTATGCTTCATTAGTTCCCTGGTAAATCTGCCTTGGGCCATGTGTATCCGTGATTTTGATAGATATTGCCAAATGGCCCTCCACAGAGTTTGTACCAGTTTACTCTTCAACCCACAGTGCAAAGGCTTTCCTTCCCAAGGTCTTGACTGCGGAATGTGTTATCAAATTTGTAGATTTTAGCCAATCTGATAGGTAAGACAAAAAGACTTAAAATAGTTGTATCTGGCATTTCTTGAATTATGAGTTAAGTTGAGCATCTTTTCTTAGGTTTAAGAGCCATATATTTTTTTTTTCTGTGAATTCTCAGTTCATTTTCTTTGCTCTTTTTTCTATTGGGCTGTTGGTCCTTTTCTTACTGATTGCTAGGAACTCTTTATACATTGGTAGACTAGCTTTTTATCTCAATACAAATTGCAAACCTTTTCTTATCTGTTTGTTGTTAATCTCAATTTATTTTCTAATCTCTTAGTCTCTGTTATTTTTTATTAAGGTACAATTGACATATAGCCTTATATTAGCTTCAAGTGTAAACATAATGATTTGATATTTGTATACATTGAGAAATGATCACCACAATGTCTAGTTAAATCCATTACCATACATAGTTATAGAAATTTTGTTTTCCTGTGATGAGGACTTTTAAGATCTACTCTCTTAGCAACTTTCAAATATGCATTGCAATATTATTACCTATAGTCATCATATTGTACATTACATCCCCATGAGTTATTTTATAACTAGAAGTTTCTACCTTTTTAACACCTTTACCCATTGTTTCTTATTATGTGTGCATGTTTTTGTTGTTTTTGCCAGACTGAAATTTTAAATTATTATATTGTTAACTTTATCATGATTTTATTTGTTATATTTGAACTGTTGATCCACGTGGTATGGAAAGTTTTTTAAAAAATGGTGGTTCATATGAAGATTTTAGGTTCTGTGGAAGATGGAATTCTAGATATTCATCAAGGAAAAGGTACTGTACCTAAGCCCTACCTTAAAAAACTATTCTAATCAAAGCTGAATTATTCATATGTTTTCTTCATTGAGCTGATATTTATTGAAAATCTACTATGTGCTGAATCATTACATTTCCCTCTGTTGAAAAATGCAATGCTGGACATGAAAAAGGTCCAAACAATGACCAGGCTACTCTCAGAACCAGAAATAATAAATAAATGTAATGCTCGGTGGCCAGAAATAAAAATTCTTCATGCTTCCAAGACATCTTAATATTTATAGCATTACAGATGATTCTGTCCTCTCTTCATGGTTGGTGCCACATGCTTCCCGTGGAGGAACTCGTCCTTCTAGGGCATGGGCAAGCTTCCTTTGTAGTATAGGTACTTATTTTCCAAGAAAAGATCAAATCCTCCTCTCAGTTGGAAACGCCCACTCCGCGTTGTTTCAAAGGGCTTCTCACTCCTGCATTCCAGACATGTCCAAACTAAACTCTGGTCAGAAAAACACCTGGTCCTGATTTCCAGTGCAACTTGTTGTCTTTTTACTCCAGAATTAGATGAGAAAAATATGCTTGTTCTTGATTCACAATTATAATTTAATAATTATATAATAATTTTACATTCATTAATACTTATTCAATATTCATTATTAGCAAAAGTAGTCTTTATTCTTCTCTGATGTTCAAAAATGAATTGCAAACTGGGTTCCTTTAGCACTCAGCTCTATGGTTCTTCCTTTGGTACTTAACAGAGCTTTTTGAGGAAATTTAGGGAACTAGACTTTAATTATTGTTCACGAAAAGTGTCATCTCTGAAGCATAATCAGAAATGAAAGGACTCAAGTAATATTAGAACTGAAAGGTGCCTCTGAGATCTGTTAGTTCAATTCTCTTCTTTTAAAGATAAGGAAGCAGAGACCCAGAGAATGCTGAGCTTAATGACATGTTAGCTATATATATCCCAAGTCACCATGCCCAGAAATGAAAGAGCAACTTAACCCCTTTATTTTCATTTGATTATTTCACATAGTTAGTATGTTAGTTGTGTTTCTTCTTAAAAATCTGTAAGTATAAAAATGTTGGAGAAAAAAATCATCCCCAAATTCTCCCCCTTGGGACAATCACTGTTAAAAGGCAGTATGACCCTCTCTAAGCGAATGAGCCTTGGAGCCAGACAGTGCCAGACAGAACCCCATCACTTAGCCTGTCTGAGCCTCAGCGTCTTTATCTTTAAAAGAGATGAGAGGACTCACCACATAGTGAAGATTAAAGTATATGACATAGGTAAAGCATTCAGGTCAGTGTCCTTCATGGTTGTATTCAACTCATGTTAGCAATTATTAGTATTAACAGTTGCGATAATATTCTATAATTTTTGTAGCATGCTTTTTTCACTTATTGTATCATATGCATTTTCCCAGGTTATCAAAGAATCTTTATCAATAGACATCTTTTATGTCATGGCCATCTTTGTAGAGAAAAAATGGAGTTATTTTCCATTCCAACGCCATGGTTGCCTACGACTTCTCCTCAGCAGAAGAAAAGCTGAATCAGCAGCTAACCACAAAGGAGAAAGGAAACAAGGGTTAATTAAGAGGAACTATTTTGGAATAAACAGCTGGATTTACAAGGGTGTGCATGAGAATGCTTTGATGCATGCATTTTGAGAGTAAGGGATGTAGAATAATTGATGGCTATATTGGCAGATCAAAGTGTCTCAAGGGCATTGCAGGCTATGGAGTTAAACCATTTGCACGTTTCCTGCATTTCGTCTGTGTATTTTGTGAGCATAATAATAATTTGTACTCACCCAGTACCTTTCATCTGGGAGGAGCTCAAAGCACTTTGAAGATGTTAATAAGAAAAAGACCTGCTAATTAAGATTGCTTAAAAATAAAAACCCTCCTTTCAGCATGTTTACATGATTACTGGGAAGGTTCTGACTTACAGAGATTTGTTATCACCGGCGAGTTATTTCGTATGTTCTCTCTTAAAAACAGACTGTTGGATTTAGCGTACTGACAAAATGTCTTTCTCTGGGCGGTCACACCAGATGTGACAAGAATAATTCAACAGCTATGACGTACTTGAACTGGAGATCACGCCTTTATCCAGAAAATATTCGGATAGAGCAAAAAGCAGTACCAGGTTGAATATTGGTAGTGTGTTTTCAGGTTTTCAGACAAAGTTGTAGACTAACCCCAGCGGAACAAGCTTAGAAGGAGGACAGAGCATTCCCAGACCTTTCTGAAATTCTATTTGTTAAAGGAAATTCAGAGAGCAAAAATCGTAGGGACCTTTACCCCTGTGCATGGTGAACAGAATGACTTTAAGAGCACAAGCTTCCACCTCACCTTTCCTCCATCAGACGTACTAAAGCAAGTCTCTATGTAGATGAAGTCAAGTCATGAAACCTTCCCTAATCTCCACTGTCCGACTTGGATAGCTCCTTTCTCTCTGCTCCCTGCACAGGGAACGTGATGTTTATTTGAATATGTTATTTGTCCAACTACTTAGTATTTAAGTCATTTTTTTCTTACGTCAGTTAAATGTTTATAGTTCTCTCCCGTTAGAGAGTAAACTCCAAGTAGGCAAAAAATGTATTTTATTCATCTTAATATCCTGTAGAGGGCTTCGCACAGTGCCTGATCCCTAACATAACATATTCATTAATAATTATTTCTTCTTCTTTTGTAGGGAAAATTTTGCCCTCAGCTAACATCTGTTGCCAATCTTCCTCTTTTTTTTTTTTTTCTCCCCAAAGCCCCAGTGCCTGATTGTATATTCCACTTGTAAGTCCTTCTAGTTCTTCTACATAAGCCGCCACCACAGCATGGCCACTGATAGATGGGTAGTGTGGTTCTGCAACTGGGAAACTAACACAAGCTGCCCAAGTGGTGAGAGTGCTGGATTTCAACAATCAGGCCATTAGGGCTAGCTCAATAACTACTTCTTTTACTTAAGAATTTTATTATAACATTTTTGTAACGGAAAAAGAAACTGGAAACAACATGAATGTCCACCAACAGGGCATGGGGTAAATAAAATTATGGGATATCTGTACAATGGAACGCTGTGTCACTATTAAAAAGAATGAGTTAGACTTGGAAAAAATTCAATGATATACTGAATGAACAACTCAAGTAGAAGAATTTATATTTTAGGATCTCATTATTTATGAAAACAAAACCAAACCGAATGAGCAATAGAGAGATGCATAGGATGAATAAATGGAGAGCTAGGCAGATAGCCTGATCAATTTTTTAATCATTCATGGAAATTGGAAGCCCTGAATGAGCAAATTATCAACAGCGAGTATTTCTGGGGAGTGCGGTTGAGGGGAGTGGGCTGGCTGTGGGAGGAAAGTCTTTCACTTTTTGCTTTAATCTCTGTATTGTTTGAAGTTTTAGCAAGGAACAAGTATAACTTTTGGTCATTTTTTAAAAAAAGGAAACTATTTGTTGATGAAGTGTGGATTTGTGTTGCCTTCATTCAGGCAGATGACCTAATATCCCATATTTCCCAACTTCACAGCCTTTCTCCCTGACAGAGCTCCTGGCACTGAGCGAGCCCGAGGGGACAAAGTCTTCCTTTTTCAAAAGTTAGCATTTGGCCGGATTCAAACTGACTCCCTTGGGCATCTCCCTGGGGCAGCTTTCCAGGGCCTTGCTTTCTAAACTTGGTATCCGAATGGGCTGGGACAGACTCCCTGGCTGACTTTGGAAGTTGTCAAAATCTCTCTGGTAACTTTCCTGGGCTTTCTGGTCTCTAATGCGACGTGGACCTTTTTCAGTTGTAAATCAGTTTGGATCAAAATTCAAGCAGGAGGCATCTCTACCCCCAAATCTCCTCTACTCTCCCTTTCTAGCCCTGTGCGTCTCGCTTACTGAAAATTCGTGCTCCACCGGGGATAATCAGAAATAGCCACCTGGGCTAATGTCTCTTGTTTTGACCGGCAGTAGGGGTGTAATTTGTTTTCTACAGTTTGTGTAGGTTGGCTGGCAGCCAGCATGGTTCTCTCAACTGAAGGAAACTGAGCACTCTAAAATGGGAGGGCAAGAGGGAATTTGTGTAAGTATTTTAAATGAATCCATTTTGCTGTGATCTGGCCTGGCCCATTTTTAGCTGGGACTGGTTTAGGGTTAGTTTATGGTTACATAAACTTGCCAGCAATCCGGAAGAGAAGAGAATACCCTCTGGTGGTGAGATCGAATCCGTGCACCGTGTACCCTCAATTTCAGCTCCTGGCCGAGTTGCCTTAACTGCACTGGGACCAGGGGACATGGGAGCATTTTGGTCACAGAAATATTTACTTAAAGAAATCAACTCCATCCTAATCTTGAGTGATAGACAGACAGTAACATTCTCATTTCCCAATTATGCTTTTATTGTCTGGTTTACCCGGTTAAACCTTACGCAGATTAAAATTCTTAACTTTGTTATCATTTTATTGTGGGAAAAAATCCCCACCATTATACAAACTACAGAGCTCAAATTGATTTCAGTGTGTACCCTTATTAATGATTGTGTTGTTATCCTTCTTCCAGGTCCATTTTGGTTTTCAAATTGCATTGGCTCTGTGGTAGAGGCGATTTTTGGTGTTGAGAATGTATGACTACATTCTGCTACACGCTACACCATTCAGATGTGTTCACAGCCACAGAGTCTAGCTTTCTTGTTAATCTGTCCACTCGAATTGTCACAGTTGGGTTGACTGCATGGGAACATTATCAAAACAGATGCTCTGGCAACGCACTGAGCGGGCCTCAGTGTGGGCTGGACTTCCCGGGGACCCTGGACATGTGCCTTCCTCCAGCTCCGCCTTTGACCTTCCCTTTGGGAATAATGCCATCAAGGTCACTGCTTCCTGTCCTGAATATTCCTTTTAGTTTCTGTTTTGTGAGAACTCTGTTTAAAGCTTTTTCCCTTGACCGTTTGTCCTCCCAGGCCTGAGACTGCTTCTGCAGTGGAGAGAGTCAAAGAACCCAGGGCTCCTTCTTGGAGATAGGACGTTAGTACCTGCTGCTCCACTTGTCATTGGAGAGTGAAGTGTCCTGGGAGACGCTTGTGGTACCAGGATTTGAGGGGAGAGAAGAAAAAGAGGGCTCAGTCCATTATTTAAAACTTGCATTTGCTGTTTGTCAAAACTACTCACTGGCCACCTGGTAGGTGACCAGTTGTGCTGGTTTGCCTGAGCCTGAGGATTGCCCAGGACACAGGACTTTCAGTGCTAAAACCAGCAACGTCCCAGGTAAACGGGCCCAGCTGGTCATACCAGTATGTATTGAGGACTGTGTGAACCCATTCTTTACTGCTCTCAGTCTCCTCACTTAATTGTTCTTTCTTTTACCCCAGATCTGCCCAGGGCTGTTCCTTATACCTCCTAATAAAATCCGTAATATGTGAAAACGATTACATGTTAAGTATTTGCTACATTTCAAAAACGTTAACTGTGGAAAATGTTTCACTTGGGGTTAAAAATTACGCAAATGTGAACCTGAGGCCGACGTGCCTAAGCAACTCTCTAATATATAGACCATGGTTTATAGGCAGGGAGTGACAGTTGACTGTTAATGTGCAAAGTCCCGTGGTGGGGGTGGGGAGCTGAACGGATAAACAGACAAACGCCACAGAAATTACCAAGTGCTAGGCGAGTGGTGTAGGAGGCCAAAGAACAAAGTGATTACTGTGGGCTGGGACAACTGGGAGAGGCTTAACACAGGAAGTGGGATGTGGAGAGGGCTGGAGAGGAATTCAAGAAGCAAAGGTAGACCTGAGAGGAGGAGAAGAGACTATTCCCAGCAGGAAGCAGCTGCCTGTAGACCCAGGAATGCCTGGGCGGGAGCGGCACAGGCCGGTGGCCCTGAAGCTGAGTTTGCAATGGGGGGTCAGTTTGAAGAGGGTCCAGGACCACCCTGTATTTCTGTATTGCTGCTTTCACATTTATTATAGGCGCCCTGAGCACACCTTTACCAAACAGAAGGAGCACTTCTTTCTTCTCCTGCCCTTCTGCCAGCTCTTGTAGGTTAGGCCGAGCCTCTCTAAAGAATTACCTGCCTGTCTCAGTAAATATTTGGGGTGCAAAGACCTGGAGCATTGTCAAAACTCTGTGTGCCTACTCCACCCTTCCTCCTATTGAGTCCAGTGCAGGGTGGGGTGGCCCGCAGAATGTGGGCGAGGAAGCTATCCTTTACTTCTGTGTAAACAAGCTGTGGCACAGAGACTTGGAGCACCAGCCCCTACGCCCCAGTTCTCAGCAAAGGCAATGAACGTTCCTCAGCGAAATGGGACAATTGAATGACTACTGGTCTCCCTGATGCTTTCGATAGTCAGCCTTCAACGACCTTAACGTAGATTGGACACAGCAAAATATCACAGCACGGTTTCACCTAAATGACCTTGTCTTTACACAAATCCCATTGTTCTTTAGTGAAAGGAATCTTTTTCAATCCGGGCAAAGACAATGCGAAGACGTGTTTGTAAAACAGATAACCAGCGTCGTAAATGGGACCAAGGAAGACAGACGCAAATGCAGAAAGTGCCTTCGGTGAGAGTTTGGAGAAGGGGCATTGGGAAGGTTCTCAAACCTTTCCCACCTGCTGTCGACTGAAAGTTCCTGCCCTTGTGGAGGTGAAGCTCTCATCGGCAAACACTCCCGGGAAGAGCGTGCCTTGCTTGCTGTCACACCAGGCAGTCGGCATCACTATTTTCCCTTTGGTGAGGAACAGATAGGGCCCTGAGTGCTTACAGAGAAGAGTCTGCAAATATGAGAAAACGCTGCCAAAAAGGAGGCTTAGCATCTTAAAACCCAATCTCTTACATCTAAATTTTTCTGAAATTTGTCATAGCTTTTATTTGAAACAGTTTGAATCGTGATAGCACTCTGAAAAACTGTCTCTCATTTTCCTTGTTTTGGATTTGTAGTTCTTTCATATCTTATGGTCATGACCATCTACTGTCTGCTCATGTCATATGATTTCCTTTCGTCACTCGCAAACTCTTTTTGTAAACCTTTTTGTTGGTGAGGAAGATTGGCCTTGAGCTAACATCTGTGCCAATCTTCCTCTATTTTGTATGTGGGATGCCACCACAGCATGGTTTGATGAACCGTGTGTAGGTCCGCACCCAGGATCTGAACCCCAGAACCCTGGGCCACTGAAGCAGAGCATGCGAACTTAACCACTACGCCATCAGGCTGGCCCCTCTAAACTATTTTAATCTGCCCTATTTCTGCTCCTGAACTTCCAACTTGGTTCCCACTGGTCATGTTTATTTATTAGCTGATAATGATTGCTTCCTTTCTCAGGTCTGGAGACGCATGCCTGCCCCCAAATATGCTTCTATCCTTGAGAAGACATGAATAGAAGGCAAAATCATCGAGTTGATAAATGCATCTATTAAAAATATTGTGATCACCCTTCTGCTTTCATTTGTTTTATTTGAAGACATGGGGTGGTAACTAATATTTCTATGCTTTAAAAAACTGGAGGAAAGTCCCAATAGACAGTGTGGATTAATCAAACACATTTTTCTTTAAAAAAAAAAAAACCTGGCTTCATACTTCTTTTTGTGCACGTTCGCCCTTAATCAGAGCCGCAGCTGAGACTCCTTCTTGCCTCACTCTCTTTGTCTTGGGCAACTTCTTACCCACATCTCTTTGTAAATCATTATATTTTTAAAAGCTTTGCAATCTGCTCTGCCCTTGGTGGTGTCAATTAGATCACTATCATTTGAATTGAATGCTAAGGTATGGTGTTTGTTATTAGATTAAAAGTTTCCTTGGAGTGGGTCCAGGTCTTTTTATCTTTATTTGATAAGCAATGGCTTTCAAAGTCCTGGCTTGAAGATTCTTATTTAGAATTAGGAGTTCTTATCTCTACCTAATTTGAAGGATCCCAGACTATGTGGGCCTCTCCCAGGTCTACCAGACAGACTTCTTCCATTCGAGCTGCACAGTTTAAAAGTCTAGAGAAGAATTCTGGCAGCCGTAGCGGCTGAACCATGAACATCTAAAGAAGCTCCTGGGAGAATATTCTACCACTTCTGTCGGTTTAAATCCCACTGCCAAGTCACGCTGTTCTCTAAAAGTTCAGTTAGTCCTCTAAGCACTTTGCACGTATCAGCCCATTAGCCGTCGGCATTCCTCTGAGTCAGGGAGCTGACAAGTGGAAACAACCCAGTTTCCAAATGTGGACTCAGAGGCACAGAGAGCTTAAATAACTGCAACGGGATCGCTAGTTCAGGCAGCAAAGCAGGACACACATGGGACCCAGAAGGTATAAAATGTTCCACAGGACTGAATGCAATAACCTCTCCAGCACTGGTGTCGCTTTAAGTAGCAGAGACACAGCGCGCGGCCAGATAAGACGCTTCTGCCCGGGACTGATTCCTGTCTTGAGCCCTCGGAAGCAGGCAGCCTGGCTTCAGGCAACAGCATCCATGCAGGGAAGTTCTGTGGGCCATCTTCTCTCTGAGGCAATTTTCTTTCCGCTATGGCCAAAAGAATGGACTCGAGGGCCAGAAATGCCAGAATTCAGACCTTGGCCCTACTCCTGTGACCCTGGACCAGTTACCTAACCTCTCTGTGACTCAGTTTCCTCATCTGTAAAGTGGGGGTTAGTAACAGTGCCTACCCCAGACAAAATGCTGTGAGGATTGAGTGAGTTAATTCACGTAAAGCACTCAGAGCAGAGTGTGGCACATGGGTACTCAATAAATATTACTTGTTTCTGTTGTTATCCTTTAATATGCTTCCTTTCCTTCCCTGGGAAGACTTCTCCTGCCAGGCCCTCCCATTCTCTTACTTCCTCTTCCTATCAAAATAGCAAAGGATCCAGTGTCAGCCATTAACATTTTAGTAAGAAAGAGTTTCACATTACTTCTGCCAGTCGGTTTGCTTATTAAGCTTTGTCTCTAATTGTGGAATAAAAAAACTTTAGTCCCCATCTAAGGAATTTTGGGTACTGAAAATGTTTTGAGGGAGCGGCAGAAGGTGGGAGACGAGAACACGAAAAATTTCAATTACCCTTGAAAATATCCAAAGGAACCTGCTTAAGTGTTTTCAAGGTTCCTCTTCTGTCAAAAAACAGGTCACCCTACCTCACCAGAACCCCCTCCTATTTTTAAAATCTCTTCTACACCCCCATCCTGTCCCTTTCTGTCTCAACATGAGCCACTTTCCCATTAGTAACCTTTAGTGTTTTCTCTTCTTTCACTCTAAACCAAGACCTCCAAATGCCAGAAAAGCAGGGCCTGTTTTCATGTGTCCTCTGCTCTGCCAGCTCTTTCTGGCCTAGGTTCTCCTCACCCCAACCCTGCTTTGCCACGATGGTACTGTTGTGTGGACCGAAAGTGAGAAGATCTAAGCCATAAAGGTATAATTTGCATATATGAAAGCGACAGGCTACGTACGCGAGGGCTTACCAATTAAGCCTAATTGTCTTCCAGCATAATAATACAGAGTCTATATTATTAAGTATATAAGATATTAACTTTATTAGTCCTTATTTGGAAACAGCAAATCTCTGTGCACGCATGCTGGGCTGACTTAATGAGTTGCTGTCGTAGCATTACCAGTTGATTATAGCCTTGTCCATTGTCTTTTTGCTTCCAGGCAAAACAGGTAATTCATGTAATTATTTCATATAATTAAATACATGAAATTCACCTCCTAACGCTTTGCTACGTGGGGGAGACGAAGGGTGAGGTATGGAGAGGAGAAGGGACCCAAGGGGAGGATAGATGTGAAGGAAAAACTCCCAAAGGCCTGCGATTACTTTTCCCCAGGGCGTTTCCCTCAACTTCCACACCCAGAGGTAATATTTTAAAAACACAAAGCTTAAAAATCAGTGATACTCAGATTTAAGTTCTAGTCATCTTTGCCTGGCGATCTACCCTTCAAAGCTTTTTTTTCTTTTCACAGAAATAGAGTTATAGTTCATGTTGTAGTTTCAAATGACGTAAGTAACCTGACTCGATAGAAACACTGGCCAGTTTTTCTTACAGCTCTGTGCAAATTGGTGGTGGTTGCTTATTTCTTAGTCTTTGTTTTCTAACCTGCTCATTACTTTATCTTTTTGTGTCCTTTGTTAAAACTTTGTATTTTTATATGAAATTCACAGGCACTTAAATTTTTTACTCGGTATCTTACTAACATGCTATTATATATGTTTTCAAAGCTTCTGTGTCTATTCATAGTAACCCTAAATAATGGATTTTTATTTCCTCTAACCTAGTGTCTCCTGCTAACTATTTTCCTTGGCAGTGTCAATCATATACCCTTCAAATAGGATCAGGATCATACCTATTTGCATAGGCACCAAATGTTAGAAGGAATGGCCTCAATGGAGTCAACTTTAAAAGTTACCTATGGTTATTCTAGCATGAGTGGGCCAGATGTAAAGTACTTGACACCATCATAAACATTTTAGGACATAGAGCTTTTATTTTTGGTCCAATAATGCAATGGTTTCCAAACGATGTTCCATAAAAACTTCAGAGGCTCAATAGTGATTTTTGAGTATCTTAGAAAGAAAGAGTGTGTCATAATCTACGTTTCTGATTTGTGTCCCAGTTCAGCCTCTCTAATGGCTACTCTGTAACAAACCACTATCTATGGGCAATTAAGGAGGAATCTTGTGTATGTTTGGAGAAATGTGATATGACTCAAATTTTATAATTCAAGTCATATTTTATATGTGTGCTAATATTTATTGAGTATTTAATGTGTGTCAGCATTTGCTTGGATTACTTGTATTAGTCTCCTTAACAACTCTGTGACGTAGGCTTTTATTAGGCCCTTGTACAGAGGAAGAAGCAGAGACTTAGGAGGGAAAGAGACTGGCTCAAGGTGGCAGAGTTGAAAGAAACTAGGCCTGGATTGAAGCCCTAGCATGTGGCTCCCAAGTCCACACTCCTAAACCCCACGTTCGGCTGCCTCCTTAAGAGAGGCAACCGCGGTGGAATAATCTACAAAATCAAGCTTTCCTTTTGTACAGTATGTTTGGCCCCTCCCCTCCAACATACCCACCTTGGCCCATGTACGAATTAGAAGCCTGGAATTTCAGGCATCTGTGTAAATCATGTACCAGGGGTACCCTGATACAAGTGAGCCCCAGGGCTGTTTTCCATGCAGTTAGTTGAGAGCCTATTGATATTCCCAAGTTCCACAGGCCAGTAGAATGGCAGAGAGGTTTTCTGATGACCACTCTAACGGCACAACCTCCTCTCAGAGGCCCTTGGGTCAGTGTTGCTCAGGGAGGGGGCCTGCAGTCTCCTCCATGCCCAGCTCTTTCCGTTCCCGGCTGCTCTACAGACCAGTGAGCTGTCCCTGGGGGCCGCTGTCTCCTGGCTGCTTGCAGGTCTGCAGCGGCTTTCACTGGAGGGGTTGATGGCTTGCTGTTCTCTTACTGTTCTGTGTTGTCAGTCTCAGTCTGAGATGCCCTGGGGGTGAAGGATTTGGACTGTGGGGGGCCTTATGGCTGCTGACCTGACAAAATCTCTTGCTACCGAATACACTCCCCTGGAACTCACCACTGCCACTCTAAAGTCTGCAAACAAGTCCACACTGACTCCACTTCCAAAGCTCCTCTACCTTTCACTCCCCTATAGTCCATGCATGATGGGAAGTGGCCTTTTTTTTGTTTTTGGTGAGGAAGACTGGCTTTGAGCTAACATCTGTTGCCAATCCTCCTCTTTTTTTTTTTCTTTTTTCTCCCCAAAGCCCCAGTGCATAGTTGTAGATCCTAGTTGTAGGTCATTCTAGTTCTTCTATGTGAGATGCTGCCACAGCATGGCTTGATGAGCAGTATGGAGGGCCGTGCCCAGGATCTGGAGCAGCAAAGCCTGGGCCACCAAAGAGGAGCACATGAACTTAACCACTGGGCCATGGGGGTGGCCCCAGGAAGAGACCATTATGAGGTTGTCATCACGATGACTGTTCGGTGGCCCAAGAAACCCACAACCCATTCTCCTTCAGGCAGATGGAGCCCTTGCCTCTCCGGGTTACTACCCCACAGACAGGAATGAGGTAGACAGGCCTTGTGTCCTTCTCAGAAAGTCAGGAGCTCTTACTTGTTCTTGGGCTCCACAGGTAGCCTTATTTATCCAATAGCAGCTTTCTCTACTGGAGGTACAGACAAGACTCCTGGGAGGATGGATTAGGAGAAATTATGTTAAAAACCGATGCAAGTTTTCTTCTTCCCAAAGACTCTAAAATTATATTCCTTCTCAGTGACTTTTCTGGGTACAAGCCAGTTAGTTTATTTTGTCCTCCCTTCACTCGAACACCATTTCCTGACTTGTTATAGCCATTTTCCCTTAAGGCCAGGAACCCAGGATCCATCCATCCATCCATCCCTCCCTCTATTCTATCCACTTACTATAAAGCATTTACTAAGCCTCTCCTATAAGGGGCTTTTCAAGCAGTTGGGGTTACAATGATTAATAGTACGTAGTCCCTGCCCTCGAGGAGCTTATAGTCTATTGGAAAAGACTGAAAAATAGATAAGCGATTATACTTATCGCACACTGTAAAAAGTCATGTTATTGCCTTTCCCAGCACTGAGAGGCACGTGTAAACGGCCTTGATCTTCCCCTTGTTCTTTGGGGATCAGGCATATCCCATTCCATTGTGACTTCTGACCAATTGCATTAGGCTCTTCAGGGTCTGGGCTAAGGTTCAGTTTATAAAAAGGGAAGTGGAAAATGCCACACCCTTTGATAATGAACCAACTTACTTCAGAATCAAAAGTAATACTGGGAGAAAACATGTTTTCCAGCTTGAGTCAGCTTTTCTTCTTTTCCTTTTAAAAATGAATTGCTTGGAGTACTGGAAAATGCTAATATCTGAATTATCAGGGCCCTTATCCAGTCAATTCAAAATATTTATTCTGAATTGCAAATTTCCTCTCCAGGCTTCGGTGGGTGCATTGCGGTGTTTACAGTTAAAGATGTCTCAGAAGAACGATTATTTTGTCATGCATCTTAACTCTGAACAGGTTGATGAAGCCAGCTACCTTGTAGTTCTTTCTTAATGTTCTAGACCCAGTAGGACATTGGTATTTCCAAAGGGTCTTAACTTGGAACACCGCTGCTGCTTCATTGCACCCTCTGCAGACTTCCCAGAATAACCTTGACTTAGGCCTGTTCACTTTCCCAAGGGCAACATTTTGCCCTTCGTCCTCCTGCTTTAAAAATGTATCATTAAATTAAAGGTCTTTTCATTCTTGAACGCCTGATTCAGTCAATTCTTTCCCTCTGCAAACACTCTAACATTTGCAACAAACTCTGTGAGCATCTTGGCCCATTCTTGGCCTGATCCAATAATGGCTCAAATGCCCATCTTGTTCCAGGAAAAAAAAAAAATCCTCTTGGATAGAAAAGTGAATACGATTCACACCTAATTGATTCTAGACACTATCCTAAGCACTTTCACTTACGTTCTTTCATGTAATTCTCAAAATAACTCTATACGGCAGGTGGAACTGTGCCTGGGGCACAGTAGACACACATAAAACACTTGTTGAATAAATGAAGAAATTGCGATTCCCATTTTACAGACTAGAAAACCACAGATGAAAGAGGTCGTGATGTCTGCTTGAGAACCCTCAGAGACCAAGCGGGTCTGCCTCTTTCTCATCCGTGCCATCTGTCCCCGGTGCCTGCAGAGCACGTGAAATGCGCTCTCCGACAAGGCTTGTGCTGCATCACCATTTGACGCCTAAGGCTTTTCTAAATCACTGTTGTCAACACTTACTAAGCCCCCTCAAGTAATCAGAGTCCTTTAATCCTCAAATGTGAAAGCAAAACGCAAGGCTTTCTCTTTGTGTCTTTATTGGATAAAAGTCTCTCCTGCATCTCATCAGACTTGGATATCAATTATCCATAGAAGTGTAGAGAAGCTCTCAGGAAAATTCACAGGCCAAAATTAATTTGAATGACTTTAATTTACCTAAGAGCCCATGAAGTAACTGTGCCTTACTGATACCATCTTTGCCGCACGGCCCTTTGTCTCCCTTATTGAGCATTAACTCCTGTGCAGGCTGCAGGCCCATCCCCTCCCTCCTCCACCCTGCACACCGCTCTGGGTCCTGATCCTTCCACCCCTGGAAGCTTATTCCTGTCTGTGGCCCATTGTTTGTGATCCCTCTCGGCACCTAAAAGACTTTCAAGTCTCCCCATGACTCATTAAAAGCAAGGCCGTTCTCCTGGTCTCACCACAGTCCCGTCCCATTTCCTGATTTACTGTTGCGTTAGCAGACATTTGTGGCACTTGTTGTCCCTAGTCTTGTCTTTCCAGCTGGATTGGATGTTTGTGGTCCCATCTGAAGCATTCTCCTAAACATATCTTAATTGTTCCCAGGTCAACCCTGGGTGTAAGAGGTGGGAGTTCTATTAAATACTTTTTTTTTTGAGGAAGATTAGCCCTGAGCTAACATCTGCTGCCAATCCTCCTCTTTATGCTGAGGAAGATTGGCTCTGAGCTATCATCCGTGCCCATCTTCCTCTACTTTTTTTTCTATGTGGGACACCTGCCACAGCATGGCTTGGTAAGCGGTGCATCAGTCAGCACCCGGGATCCAAACCAGCGAGCAAACCTGGGCCACCAAAGCAGAAGGTGGAAACTTAACCACTGCGCCACTGGGCCGGCCCCTAAATACTTTTGCTAAGGCACTCTCGCCCCTACTGGGCACCAGAGAGAGGAGGAACCCTGATGCTCTCTCACCTTTCATGGCCTAAGTTCTAAATTTCTTGTACAAAGAAGGAGAATCTGGCTGGTAATGGCAATTTATACACTTTTATTTCTCTCCATAAATTGGACTACAGGCTGTGTTGCTCGAGTCCAATTAGCCCAAAGTTGAACTTCCCGTTTCCCCTAAGACCTGCCACTTCTTGTCTATTCCTCACCTCACTTAATGACACTGCCTCCACCAAGCCACCACTTAATCTAATCATTTAACTCTTCTCTACCACCCATCATCTCTATTTCTCTCTCTCTCCTAGATTCAGTCAGCCAGTTCTTGTTACTCTTTCTACTAAATATTTCTGAAATTGTCTACTCCTTTCATTCCCCACTACTCCTCCCTTGGTTCACACAAGACATTATTATTGTTTTCTTGGACTTGTGGCAAGATCTCCTGGACTGGAGCAATATCTCCTTAACTAGCTTCTCTCCTCCTGACTCGCTAAACTCATCTCCAACCCATGTGCTGCATGGTTGTGTCACCCTTTTACTAAAACATCTTTCAGTGACTTTTTATAAAACCAATTCCAATTTTATTGCTGATTTCTAGCTTGAGTCCAATTGGAGAATATATCTTATAAAATCTCTATTTAGGATATTTTCTTAAGATTTTCTTTGTGGCTAAACATATGATCAACATTAGTCGATGCTCAATCAAAATAGGAGAGAATGCGTGTTTTCTGTTTCTAGTTTACAAAAAGTCTATATTCACGATCTATAGTGTCCACATCCTAACATGTTTCTATTAAATTGAGTTTGTTGACTATATTCTTCAATATATTATTTTTTAATGTGATATTTGGAATTCAAAAAGCTACTTATCAATAGCTATATTAGAATGACGTTTTGTTAACGTTTTCTTATATTTATAACTTTTTATTTGGAAGATATGATGTTGGATGCACAAATTTTTGCAACTCGGATATACTCTTTATTGAGTAAAACTTTTGCTGTGACTTAGTTTTAAAACTCCAAGACTTTTATTTTGGAAATGAAAATGCCTCTTTTGATATGGCTTCTCTTTATCTCTCCAGCCTCTTCTTGGCCATTCCTACCTCTCACTTTACATGCTAATAATACAGCCTGCTCATGGGGCTTCAGCTCCTCCAAAATCCACTCGAAATGTTGCTCTTCCTGAGCTTCCCTGCGTAAGTATGGCTCCGCCTTTACACTGAGCTCAGCTGTCGGATCGTGAAGCCTCAGATTGATCTAAACGCTCTTCGTAAACTCAAAGCACCTGTCTTTACCTGTCTCTTCACCACAGTGTGTCATCCGCATAGATGTCTGTGTCTCTCACCGGACCATAAGTCCCTAAGAATATGGACCAGATATTCATCTTTTTTCCCCCAGAACAAAGCCTGGAACATGATAGCTTGCTTAATTTTCTTGTACTACACAAACCAAACTGAACTTCCAACTGCCACCTCTCTTTGGGCCTTATCCCATTCTGCCCCATCCTCCTGATGTCCAATGTGATTGATCATCTTGGGTTTCTGTCAACCCTTCACTCCCCCCTTGCTGTTTGACCTGAATTCTCCAGGATATGCTGGAGTGCTTCTTGACCAAGAGTCAGCTTCTCTCCCTGTTTCTTTTTGCCTCATGTTTCCTGGAGTAACTGCCCCTGCATCTGCACTCTCTGGCCTCAGAAGTGGTTTCTGGTGATTCAGCACCACCCCCTGGAGAAGGAGTTGGAGAGAACTGGGGCCATAAAACGTTGTGGCCATTCAATACGTTTTGTTCTGCATCTGTGCTCTCCAAGCCACTTTTTGTTTGTGGTTGGGCTCACCATATTGAAAAGTAGTTGGTCCATGGACCTGGGCATCTATGATCACTCAGAAGTTGTATTGCTCATTATAATTACATCAATTTGCATTCTGTTTTAATTAGTTTCCTGAAGAATTAGTTTGCATAACATAATTACTATTTTATCCAGATTTTTTTAAGTTGCAAAAAACAAAACTCAATCAAGCTAGCTTGTGTGTGGAGGGGGCGAGGCTCCCTTATGTGGAGCAATAAGGGAGACAGGGATCATCAGAATCCAGGCATAGAACACACGATGAAGGTAAACCTTATGGGAAAGTTGCCAGGAACTGGGCTGCCCCTAGAAACTGCCACTGGCTCCCCTCCCTCTCCCACAGGCCACACACTCTCTTCCTAATACCCTTTTCTTTCCCTGCACTATGCTTATCTTTCCTCTTCCTCATAGTGTCTACATATTCTTGGGATTTACGCCTTTATAAATTTGGCTTTCACAGCCCATCATGGCCTTTTCGGCTTTTCTCTGCATATTTTGACTTAATTTGCTTAGAGAGAGGGTTGGCTTCAGGTAATCTCTTTAGGCTGTGGAAAAATGTAGCTATAATCAGTCAACTTTGCTCCATCTACTATTTTGGCCAAATTGCTATCATCTCTCACCTGAATTAGTACAATGACTTTTCCTACCACCACCTTCCCCTACTCCCAATCCATTTTCCATACCCTTCAGAGATTTCCCATTGCCTTCATGATAAAGTACAGATATTTTAACACCCTTCGAAGACTCTTCATGCTCTAGCCTCATGATCTGGTCCCTAACTCTATTCCCTAGATCCTCGCACACTAAGATCCTCCTTTTCATCCTTTAGTTCTTAGCTGAAACATCACTTTCCTCAGAGAGGCCTTCCCTGGCCACCCTATATAAAATGGCTCCCACTCCTTCATAACATTTAAACCATCTAAACCATAACATCTAAACCAAAATGATCTGATATGCTTGTCTGTTAACTCTCTACCTTCCCACCAGAAGGTAAACTCTAGGAGGGCAGGGAATTTGTTTGGCTCATCCTCTGCTGTATCATCAGAATCTAGAACAGTACTTGGGATCATAGTTGCTCAATAATTTGGTGAATGAATGAATGAACAGGAAGGCTGTGCCCAGAGTTGGCATAAGACTTTTTTCTCTCTGACCCCTCTTCAGTTTTTTACTGCTATACTGTTTTCTGAGAGAAGTACAAAAAGAAGACAGTCTAGCCAAATGTATGACAACTATCCCTGACACAGGCCTCTGTTGTTGTCCGTTCCTGTTGTGCAGACTCCTCCAAGATCCCTCATCCCCCCCCCACCACCATTGGTTGCTGACCTTGACCCCTTATCCTGACAGCCCAGGGCTGTCTGGACCTCAGAGGCCTTTCTTCTTCCCTGTTGCCTGGGACTATCCCGAGCCAACCCAGGTCCCTGGGGTGCATTCCAAACAGAGACTGCATGTATATCAATATTATTTGGAATAAGGAAGAGACCTAATTAGAGCTTTACAATCCCTGGACTTCTCCCCACCTCGCTGTCCTTGATGCACAGACACAGGCCAGGCTCTTCACTCGTGCTGGGGACGTAAAGTTGACTGACTAACACCTTAGGACACAAACAAGCCAAAAAGGCACAGTTTTGCAAAGAGATTTAAATATGCATCTGCCAGAATGGTCACTTGCCAAGCGACGTTTGTCTTCCTTAATTCCACCACTTCACATCTAAATCCAGAGTTAAACGCACTGTGCGTTTGGTGTCTGAAGACTCAGAGAACCACTGATGCTGCTAAAATTGAATGATCTAACTCTAAACCGCCTTTGAGGCTTTTGTTGAGGAACTTCGGGCAGTCCTGCCAGAACCTGAGAAATACCTTTGGGGCACTTTGCACAGCACATTGGCCCGGCAGGAGCATTGTGTACACGTCGATCTTGGAAATGGATTGCCTGGTCATCCAACAAATGAGGCATTATGCATTTGTCTGGTTGAGAAGAGATAAAAAAACATGGGTCAGATGGAGTGAAATGTGGCCAACGTTTGGCAAGGGCTTTCCAATGAAAAGAAAAGATCTTTAACACAGAGCAGCTTGCAGTTTCAGATCTCCTAGGAGAGAGAATTTCGTGTCTGTAATGAGAAATTTTATATCAGGTGTTAGATTCACAAAATGAGCAGGCCACTTTCTGGAAGCCTGACTGCTGAGGACAGGGAGTCACTGTGCTCACAGCTGGCTTGGGGCTGCCCGAAGGGAATAACTTGTGGGGAGGTTTGAGGACCCGACCTGGCCGCCGCCCAGCATGTGGAAGAGCACCGAGTTATCCAAGAAGAGGCAATGGCTGAGCCCCAGAGAATCTGAGAAGACAAAGAAGCCAGTGTTCTGCCCTGGCGAGCGCCAAGAAACCTCCTTTAACCTCATTGCTCTCCCTCAAACATTTAGCAGTAAACGCATCCTTGTGCTTCTAAGGGTAGAAATCTTCTATCCAGGATCAGAATCAGATAACATGAGTTTGGATGTATTTGAAAGTAAATGGGAAAAATGGAAAATAATGATGATGTAGTTCTATCAAGAAGGCTAAATGGGCTGGGACTTTGGTGGTTTTGAGGTGGATTCAGTTCTTCATTTCCTGGCACTTGGATGTTTATCTCTGTGCCTTTGGGGGATACGGTGACTCATGTGCATGCAGGGTCGTGCAGTTCTTTCTGATTGTGATAAGCACTCAGAGCTAAGGCAAGCTGAGGTCAATTTTGCCAACTGAACTATATTGTTTAGCTCATAAGGTGTTTCTCTAAATTAAGTCAAATCAGTAAACATTTGTCAAGCATCTGTCTATCAGACGAGAGGCTAACGCACGAAAATGAACAGAATTTGAAACGCGAGGAAATGAAAAACAAACTGGCAGCGTGAAGATTATAGCTAATCTTTTCTGGATTGTCTCTGCAGACTTAGAGACAGGAAGTAAACTAACAGCCAAAAAGGAAACTTTTTCTGGGAAATCTCCCTCTAAATAGCCAAGACAAATATTTTGATGTGGGAGAAAGCGAAAATTAAAATGAATGTAAAACTGATCTTCACATTAAGATGTTAGGTAAGTCAAACAACTTCAATAAAAATACTGAACACTTACTATGTTGTGTTATATGGTTATATGAAATTAAAAAGATACAGCTGACATCTTGAGGACAAATTTAAACGTATATTATTCTGTGCAAAATGAACATTATACTGTGTAAAAAAATGTTCCTTTGTCCTCAAAACTTTTCTTGTTGTTGTTGCTGTTTAGGGATGTTATATGGAGAAGAATAAAAAAATTATTGTATCTGAAGTTCATCAATTTGACAAAGTCCATCATGGATTCCTTGTGCATCAAATGAGGAAGTGTAGACTGCGTGATGGGATAATTAGGTGGATTTGTATTTGGTTAATTGGCCGTACCCCAGCAGCATTTATTTATTGATTGATGTCTGCTGCATCCCAGGAGGTTCTTGAAAGCGTCAAGACTATTGGGGCTAACTGAAATGTCACATATCTTTGCTTCGGATTAGAATTACATCAATTTTGGGGCCACCTGGTGGCCAAGTGGTTAATTTCACTGCCTCCCGCTTCGGAGACCCAGAATTTCGTCTGTTCAGATCCTGGGCGTGGACCTAGCACTGCTCAAGTCATGCTGAGGCAGCGTCCCACATAGCAGAACCAGAAAGACCTACAACTAGAATTTACAACTATGTACTGGGGGGCTTTGGAGAGAAGAAGGAAAAAAAAAAAAAAAAAAGATTGGCAACAGATGGTAGTCCAGGTGCCAAACTTTAAAAAAAAAAAGAATTACGTGAAATTCATTCAGCAAACACCAGATAAGAAAAGCAGGAAAGGACATTCAGAGTGTTTGCAATTCATTCCCTCTTCCAGCTACCTTAAACTCTATCCTTAAATGAGGTCAGATCATCAGAAGTCCGGATATATGGTCTTATGGTGGCTTCTGGGTCGCATTAAATTAGCCTCTCATAAAATGGCCTTCTCCACCTGAAAAACATCAAGAATTTTAAAAATAAACTTTTATTTTAGAATTGTTTTGGATTTACAGGAAAAATTGTGGAAATAGTAGAGAGAATTCTGATCCACTCCACGTCAGTTTCCTCTATTATTATCTTATATCAGTAAGGCACATTTGTCACAATCAATAAACAAATTTTGATATGTTATTATTAACTAAAGCCCATATTTTATTCAGAGTTCCTTAGTTTTTGCCTAGCGTTCTTTTTCTGTTCCAGAATCCATCAAGGATACCACCTTATATTTAGTTGTCATGCCTCCTCAGGCTCCTCTTGACTGTGACATTTTCTCAGACTTTTCTTGGCTTAGATGATCTTGACATTTTTGAGGAGTCAGCCATTTTGTAGAATGTCCCTCAGTTGGGATTTGTCTGATGACGTTTTGGGTTTGTAGGAAGATCACAGAGGTAAAGTGCCATTCTTATCACATTCTATCAAGGGTTCTTGCTATCAACAGGACTTATCACTGATGATGTTGACCTTGGTCACCTGGCTGAGGTTGTGTTTGTCAGGTTTCTCCACTGTAAGGTTACTCCCCCTACCCCTTTCCATCCTGTACTCTTTGAAAGCAAATTTCTATGAGCAGCATATACTTAAGGAGTGGGGAGTTACACCCTACCTCCTTGAGGGTGGAATATCTGCATAAATTACTTGGAATTCTGCTTGGGAGATTTGTCTATTCTCCCCAATTTGTTTACTTATCCAATCATTTATTTACATCATTATGGACTAATGGATATTTATTTTATATTTTAGGCTATAACCCAATACTATCTTACTTATCTTGTTACTCAGATTGTCCCAGCTCTCACCGTGGGACTCTTTCAGTTGGCTCCCGCGACTCTTCAACATACCCACCTCATTGTAAGTTTTTCTTCTCTTTTCTTTTTCAGCACTTCCTTGCTCTCTGGCACTCTAAGAGGCTCCAGGCTCATCTTGCATATTTCCTGTCCCAGTGCTAGATGCAGCCATTTCTCCAAGGAGCCCTAGTTTCTTTTAATGAAGAATGGTATTGGAAACTAAAAACCACGATCTAGACCCTAGTGTGCTTGTTGCTATCAGAGGGCAGGGGCCATTGCTTCTAGGCCTTCTTAGCTGACAGACCAAGGAAAGATATGTGTGTATACTAACTAGTGTATACACACACTCACATAAATATTTCTATTTTAACCATCTGTATCTCTGTTGAGTAAACATGGGTTCATACTGATGTATCCAACTCTAATCTGTTACCACAAGGATCATTCTAGCCTTCTCATCTTGCTTCTCTGTAACCTCCTACTCCAACAGTGAGAAACCTGACTCCCACATCTGCCATCTATTTACTTCATTGTTCAATTCCAATACATGTGTAGAGTGGTTTCAGAATCGCTAACCTGTACTCCCTCGAGAAACAACTTTACCAACTAGACTACAGTGTTTATGTACCATTTATTTTGCCTTTAGTCTTACAGTTGGAAATTACTGAGGTCAGCACATTTTATACTCACTTCCTTCAGTGAGGTTGTTTTATAATATAGTTAGATTCTTTTGCCACATTCTACATTTCATCCTGGGATCTCCCAACCTCCTAAATGAGTTTTAAAATTTGCATATATTCAGATTCACTGATTGTACTGTAAAGTTCTATGAGTTTTTACAAATGCATTGTGTCATGTATCTACCGTTAAAATATCATACCGAATAGTTTCACCAGCCTAAAAAACTCCTCTGTACTTCATCTTTTCAAGCGTCCCCTCTTCCTGAGCCCCTGGCAATCACAGATCTGTTTACCTTCTCTATAATTTTGCCTTTTTCAGAATGTAATATAAAATGGAATCATACAGCATTTAGTTTTTTCAGACTAGCTTTTTTCACTTAGCAGTATGCATTTAAGATTCTTCCTTGTCATTGCATGGCTTAACAGCAGTAGGGCAATTATAATGTTAGTTGTACAACATGGTGTAGTGAAGAACACAGGCTCGGAATTCAGACCACCTGGGTGCTGCGACCTCCCAGGATGTGTGAGCAGGGCTAGGTTACCCAGACTTCCTGGGCCCCAGTGTCTTTGTTTGTAAACAGGAATAGTAAATGTATCTATAAAGTATCAAGCAGCACCTGGCTCAATAGACATTAGCTGTTATTATAATTTATTATAATATTTTACATATAATATTGCAAGCACTTTGTAGACATTCTTTTATGCCTTCCAAGAAACTTTCAAAGAAGTATGACTATCCCCATTTTATAGATGGAGACCCTGAAATGCAGAAACCATAAATCAATGGGATCAGGACTTGAACCCAGGCCTATCATAGTACAAAGGCCCTGATCTTTTAACTTTACTATGGTGATTCTCAGGAGCACGAGAGAAGTTCCCTTTTATTCAGCCCTAGACAAATTGCATCTGGAACATCATCTTCACTTTGAGTTGTCACTTTTTATGAAGGACCAACTAGAAAGAGCGAAATAGATGACAATCAGAGTGGTGAAAGATCTGGAAAACCTTTTAAAAGAGGGGCTACTAAAGGAGCTAGGGATGGTTGGTTTAAAAAAAAAGTTGGGAAGGAAATATAGCAAAATGTTAACAACGTGTATCTCAACGGTGGGATGACACGTAATTTTCTTTTCTTCTTTATATTTTTTAGATTTTAAAAGATGAACATATATTTCTTTTTGCTGTTTTTGCTTTTGGTTATGAGGTGTAATTGACATATAACATTATACTAATTTCTGCCGTACAACATAATGATTCAATATTTGTATATATTGCAAGATGATCATCACAATAGGTCTAGTTAACATCTGTCACCATACATAGTTACATAAAAATTTTATTTTCTTGTGATGAGGACTTTTAAGATCTACTCTCTTAGCAACTTTCAAATATGCAATACAGTAGTATTAACTGTAGTCACCAGGCTGTACATTATATCCCCAACTTAACTGCTTTATTTCTGGAAGTTTGTACCTTTTGACTACCTTCACCCATTTCTTCTACCCCCTGCCCCCGGCAAACACCAATCTGTTCTCTGTAGCCATGAGCTTGATTTGTTGTTCTTGTTTTTTAATTCCACATGTAACTGAGATCATATGGTATTTGTCTTTTTCTGTTTGACTTATTTCACTTAAAGCCCTTTCATTCCATGTATTTCATATTGTCCCCGAGGTCCTTTCATGTTTTCTCAAATGGCAAGATTTCATTCTTTTTTATGGCTGAATAATATTCTATTGTATATATATACCACATCTTCTTTATCCATTCGTCCACTGATGGACACTTCATGGTGTTTCTATATCTTGGCTATTGAAAATAATGCTGCAGTGAACATGAGGATGCATACATCTTTTCAAATTAGTGTTTTCATTTTCTCTGGATAAATATCCAGCAGTGGAATAGCTGGGTTGTATGGTAGTTCTACTTTCAATTTTTTGAGGAGTCTCCATACTGTTTTCCATAGTGGCAACAGCAGTTTACATTCCCACCAACAGTACACAAGGGTTCCCTTTTCTCCACATCTTCACCAACACTTGTTATCTCTTGTCTTTGTGATAATAGCCATTCTAACCGGTGTGAGGTGCTATCTCATTGTAGTTTGATTTGTATTTCCTTGATGATTCGTGATGTTGAGCATCTTTTCATGTACCTGTTGGTTGTCTGTATGTCTTCTTTGGAAAAAAGGCTATTCAGATCCTTCACCATTTTTTAATTGGATTCTTTGTGTTTTTTGCTATTGAGTTGTATGAGTTCTTTACATACTTTGGATATCGACCCCTTCTCAGATAGTACATGATTTGCAAATATTTTCTCCCATTCAGTAGGTTGCCTTTTTGTTTTGTTGATGATTTCCTTTGCCATGTAGAAGCTTTTTAGTTCGATGTAGTCTCACCTGGTTATTTTTGCTCTTGTTGGCTTTACTTTTGGAGTCAGGTTCAAAAACTAATTGCCAAGACCATTGTCAAAGAGCTTACCACTTATGTTTCCTTCTAGGAGTTTTATGGTTTCAAGTCTTACATTCAAGTCTTTAATCCATTTTGAGTTAATTTTTGTGTATGGTATAAGATAGTGGTCGAGTTTCATTCTTACGCATGTGGCTGTTCTGTTTTCCCAAGACCATTTATTGAAGAGATTGTCCTTTCCCCATTGTTTATTTTTGGCTCCTTTGTCATAAATTAATTAACCTTAAAGATGTGGGTTTGTTTCTGGGCTCTCTATTCTGTTCCATTCATCTATGTATCTGTTTTTATGCCAACATCATACTGTTTTGGTGACTACAGCTTTGTAATATGGTTTGAAATCAGGAAATGTGATGCTTCCAGCCTTTTTCTTTTTCTCCAGATTGCTTTGGCTATTCATGGTCTTTTGTGATTTACTTTTCTTCTTTGCACTTTTTAGATTTTTAAAGATGAATATATGTTTCTTTTTTTGTTTTATGTATTTTTTTATAATTACTTTTATAATAAGAAAGAACATTTTAATAAATCATAGTTAAAAGTAAAACTTGAGTGATGGATGTTAACTAAATTTACTGTGGTAATCATTTCATAATATATACATGTATCAAATATTTATACACCTTGAACATATACAATGTTGTATGTCAAATATATCACAATAAAACAGGAAAAAAAGCTATATATAAATATCCAGCACAACATTTAGGCCCTTTTCAAAAAAATAATTGTTCAGGTTTTATTTTGAAATCTAAGACTGAGATTTGAAATGTATGTTTGAAAATATAACTGTTATTTTCCTTGTGAATTCTATAAATACAGTTCACATTGAGCACAAAGAAAAAAAAAGAAAGAAAGAAGAACTTGATAGTCTGCTCTGTGAAAGACAGATTAAATGTTTTGCTTATGATAGAGTTTGGGCCCAATGTGTGAAAATTAGCTACAGGCACATTTGGGCTCAATATAAATGGAATTGGCTAATGTGTGAGGCGGCCAACTTCCCTCTACCAGAAAGAGCTTAATCATAGGCTGGGGTCAGGATAGACCAGTTGACCTCTGAAATCTCTTTCAACTTTTATTCTATAACCAGGGCTTCTAGTTATGAGCTCAGAGTGTTTTTAATTGCTTTAGCTCATGATGTACAAATTTATGTCAATATAAGTGCATTTAGTTTATTAATCTATTCAGCCACCTAAGAAACACTTAGCAATTTGTTTTATGTACTGAGAAGAAGTGAACCTGTATTTCTTTAGAATTGAATTTAGAATTTTTACTTCTGCAGACTAGACTTCTTCCATCTTGTATTAGTTTCATAGGGCTGCTGTAATAAATTAGCACAGACTGGGTGGCTAAAAACAACTTATTCTCTCATAGTTCTGGAGGCCAGAAGGCCAAAATCAAGGTGTTGGCCAAGCTCCCTTGAAGGCCCTAGGGAAGAATCCTTCTTTGGCTCTCCCAGCTTCTGGTGACTGTAGGCATTCTTTGTGGCTGTATAACTCCAATCTGTGTCTCTGTCTTCATGTGGCCTTCTCCTCTTCTTAGTGTGTCTCTCTTCTATGTGTCTCATACAAAGACATTTGTCATTGGATTTAGGGCCCACTTGGATAATCCAGAGTCATCTCATCTCAAGATCCTTAGTTAATTCTCCAAAAACTCTTTCTCCAAATAAGGTCACATTTACAGGTTTTGGGATATAGACATATCTTTTTGGAGGTCCACCAATAGTTGGTGAGATATTTTAATCATTGTCCTTTTGACATTAATTCCTTATTCTAGTTCTTCCTGCTTCTATCCCTGCCAATCTTCCTGCTCCATCTCCAACACTTAGTCCAGCCAACTCCTACCTTCTTAAGAGTTTCTGCTTTCACCTCCTCTAGGAAGTCTTCCATGATTGCTGTTGTCTTGTTCACCCCATAGGCCTGGCATTTAGTGTGGTCTCTGCTACATAAAAAGAGCTTAATAAGTGTTTGTTGAAAAAATATTAGCAAATCGAATATAGCATTTCATTAAAATGATCATACACCGTGATAAAGTGGGATTTATACCAGAGATGGTTCAACATCTGCAAATCAATCAATCTGATACACCACATTAGCAAAATAAGGAATAAAAAATCCCATGATCATGTCAATGGATGCAGAGAAAGCATTTGACAAGGTCCAACATCCATTTATGATAAAAACTCTCAATAAAATGGGTATAGAAGGAAAGTGCCTCAATATACTAAAAGCCATATATGACAAACCCACAGCCAACCCCATACTTAATGGTGAAAAACTGAAAGCCATCCCTCTGAGAACAGGAACAAGACAAAAGTGCACACTTTCACCACTCATATTCAACATGGTACCGGAGGTTTTGGCCAGAGCAATTAGGCAAGAAAAAGAATTAAAAGGAATCCAAATTGGAAAAGAAGAAGTAAAACTCTCACTGTCTGCAAATGACATGATTCTATATATAGAAAACCCTAAAGAATCTACAAGAAAACTATTAGAAATAATCATGAACTACAGCAAAGTTACAGGGTACAAAATCAACTTACAAAAATCAGTTGCATTTCTATACATTAATAATGAACTAGCAGAAAGAGAGCTCAAGAATACAATCCCAACAAAAAGAATAAAATATTTAGGAATAAATTTAACCAAGGAGGTGAAAAACCTATACTATAACTATAGACCTATACTGAAAACTATGATTATTGTTGAATTATCAACTATTGTTGAAAGAAGTTGAAGAAGATATAAAGAAATGGAAAGACATTCCATGCTCATGGATTGGAAGAATAAGCGTAGTGAAAATGTCCATATTACCCAAAGCAATCTACAGATTCAGTGCAATCCTGATCAGAATCTCGATGACCTTCTTTGTGGAAATAGGACAAAGAATTCTAAAATTTATATGAAACAACAAAAGAACCCGAATAGCTGAAGCAATCTTGAGAAAAAAGAACAAAGCTGGAGGCATCACAATCCCTGACTTCAAAATATACTACAAAGCCATAGTGATCAAAACGGCATGGTACTGGCAGAAAAACAGACACAGAGATCAGTGGAACAGAATTGAAAGCCCAGGGGCCAGCCCGGTGGTGCAGCAGTTAAGTTTGCACATTCGGCTTTGGCGGCCCAGCGTTCGCTGGTTCACATCCCAGGTATGGACCTACACACCGCTTGTCAAGCCATGCTGTGGCAGGTGTCCCACATATAAAGTGGAGGAAGATGGGCATGGATGTTAGTTCAGGGCCAGTCTTCCTCAGCAAAAAGAGGAGGATTGGCAGCAGATGTTAGCTCAGGGCTAATCTTCCTCAAAAACCAAACAAATTAATTAATTAAAAAACAAAAGAATTGAAAGCCCAGAAATAAAACCACACATGTATGGACAGCTAATCTTTGACAAAGGAGAGACAGTGTCTTCAAGAAATGGTATAGGGACAACTGGACAGCCACATGCAAAAGAATGAAGGTAGACCATTATCTTACACCATACTCAGAATGGATTAAAGGATTGAATATAAGACCTGAAACCATAAAACTCCTAGAAGAAAATATAGGCAGTGCACTCTGACATTGGTCTTAGCAGTATCTGTTTGTTTGTTTGTTTGTTTGTTTGTTTCTGAGGAAGACTAGCCCTGAACCAATATCTGTGCCAATTTTCCTCCACTTTATATGTGGGTCACTGCCACAGAATGGCTGTTGAGTGGTGTAGATCCATGCCTGGGATCAGAACCTGCAAAACTGGTTCCTGAAGCAGAGCATGCCGAACTTAACCACTACGTCATGGAGTTGGCCCCAGCAGTATCTTTTTGAATACCATGTCTACTCGGGAAAGAGAAACAAAAGAAAAAATAAACAAATGGAACTACATCAGACTAAAAAGCTTCTGCAAGGCAAAGGAAGCTATGAGAAATACAAAAAAAAACAACCCACCAACTGGGAGAAAATTTTTGTAAATCATACATCTGACAAGAGATTAATTTCCAAAATATATAAAGAACTCAAACAACTCAACAACAAAAAAACAAAGAACCTGATCAAAAAATGGGCAGAGCTGGCCAGCCCTGTGGCATAGTAGTTAATCACGGCATGCTCCACTTTGGTGGCCCAAGTTCACAGGTTCAGATCCCAGGTGAGGACCTACATCACTCATCAAGCCATGCTGTGGTGGTGACCTATGTACAAAATAGAGGAAGATTGGCACAGATATTAGCTAAGGACTAATTTTCCTCAAGCAAAAAAAGAGGGAGATTGGCAACAGATGTTAGCTCAGAGCGAATCTTTCTCACCAAAATAAATAAATAAATAAATAAATAAATAAATAAAGGGCAGAGGATATGAACAGAGATTTTTCCAAAGAAGATATACAGATGGCCAACAGGCATATGAAAAGATGTTCGATATCACCAACTTAGGGAAATGCAAATCAAAAGTACAATGAGATATCACCTTACACCTGTCGGAATGGCTATAATTAACAAGACAAGAAATAACAAATGTTGGAGAGGACGTGGAGAAAGGGAACCCTCGTACACTGCTGGTGGGAATACAAACTGGCACAGCCACAATGGAAAGCAGCAAGAAGATTTCTCAAAACATTAAAAATAGAAATACCATACCATCCAGCTAACCCACTACTGGGTATTTATCCAAAGAACTTGAAGTCAACAATTCAAAGAGACTTATGCACCCCTATGTTCATTGCAGCACTATTCACAATAGCCAAGACATGGAAGCAACACAAGTGTCCATCGACTGACGAATGGATGAAGAAGATGTGATTTTTATATATATATACACACACACAATGGAATACTACTCAGCTGTAAAAAAGACAAAATCATCCCATTTGCAAAAACATGGATGGAGCTTCAGGGTATTATGTTGAGCAAAATAAGTCAAACAGAGAAAGATAAACACCATATGATTTCAGTCATATGTGGAAGATAAACACATGGATAAGGAGAACAGATTGGTGGTTACCAGAAGGGAAGGGGATGGCAGGGCGGGGGGGGGGAAGGGGTAAAGGAGCACATATGTATGGTGACACATAAAAACTAGACTATTGAGAGTGAGCAAGGTGCAGTTTATACAGAAACTGATATATAATAATGTACACCAGAAATTTCACAATGTTATAAACCAATATGACCCCAATAAAATAACTTTAAAAAATAGAATAAAATAAAAAATTTTAAAAAGCCTGTTGAGTAGATTAAACCAAAAAAAAAGAAAGAATAAATGAACCTATCAGAGGAGGCCAATGATAATGCCCACCTTTCTTTTGAGTTACTGAGAAGTGGTCAGTTTTCCATGAGAACTTCAGGGAGAAGATGAGACGTTAGTTTTAGAAAGTATGTTAATTCTAGAAAACCTTTCTATTGAAACCACAGCACAGATATTTAAAGAGAATGAGACGTTTAACCTAGACAGTTTTTCATTCTTAAGGCACAAGAATGTAGGGCGTTAAAGACAAATGCCACACTTTCCACTTTAATTAACATTGAGCAGTTCTGGACAGTGGGAGGTTTTGTGTGTGTGTGTTGTGTTTTTGAAATGAGGAGAATAGGTTTCTTCTGACGGAGGCGTCACAGTGTAACTGGGGCAGGAGAGTGAAGCAGATAAGGGGCGTTGTTCAGACTAGGAAACTTGTCTTCCTGAGGGAAGCCCCAGCTGTGTTTACCAGAGATAACTTGGCTTATTAAAAGTGGTTAAAATGGCACATTTTGAGGCTTTGTAATTGATTTAAAAATTGAAGTTGCTGCCTGAAAGCTCAGCCACTTGTTGGGAACCTACCTTTCCCCCTCAGTAGCTTTTTGAGAGGTGAGGCATGGTTTCAGAAACCATAAACGGTGTGACATTTGACGTCAGAGCTTGATCCTGAATTGAGTGTTATTTTTTACCCGGGATTAGAGTCTCTGAGGCCCATGCTTTGAGATACGTCTCAAGGATTTTGCTTCTTGGGGAAGAGTTAATGAGTGTAGTGAGCCTGTTCGCCTTCTCTCACTGCCTGACTTCTGGGAGAGAAATGCCTGAGTCTGACTTTCCACTCCACCCTTGGTGAGTTTAACGTGGAACACGAGCCTTCAGACTTACTTTGTGAACTGGCTGGGGAAAAGAGCTTCAGTACAGAAGAGGCCTGGATGAACTAGTGTTTCTTGAGTTGCAAAGTACCCGGGACAGTATGCACCACCACACTGCAGAATATTCCACTTTTATTTGAGGATGTTATAGATATTTAGAGCTGCTTTTGAGAATCCTCAAGGAGAATATGGACAGAAAATATTGATAATGTAGTTTTACCTTTTACAGGCAAAACTATAAAGTACAGTTTGTCTTCAGTGTTTTTGGTGATTTGAGCACCTCAGTCAACAGCAAATCTAATCATAGTTCCTGGTGCCCACTCTGTGTCAGAGAGTGTTCTGGCAATGAAGCCATATCATCAAGCAGAAGAGACAAGAAATTCTGCCTTCATGGAGCTTACATTCTAGTGGGAGAGACAATTAGCACATCCACTAAATTATATAGAATGTTAGAAAATGGTAAGTGCTATGGAAAAAAGTAGAGCAGCGTAAAGGTGATGGAAAGTGGGGGTCAGGTTGCAGCAGTAAATAGGGTGGCTGGGGTGGGCCTCCTTGAGAAAGGGAGATTTGTGCAGGAAGTGAGAGAGGTTAGCTATGTGACTGTCAGGGGCCAATGGATGAAGGCAGGGAGAATGGGCAGTGCAACGAGGGCCTTAAGACAGGAGTGTTCTGGTGTGCCTGAGGACCAGAATGGTGGGAACCAAGGGAGGTGAAGAAAGAAAGGTCAGAGAAGTCATGCTAGACCAGATTACGTCAGGCCTCATAGCTCATGACATTTGGTTTTTACTCTGAGTGGAATGGGGAGCCTCTGCAGTGCTTTGAGCAGAGGAATAACACGATCTAACTTGAGTTTTAAAGAGGATCACTGACCACCGTGTTGGGAATACTCTGCAGATGTCAGGGGAGAAGCAGAGAAAACAGTTAGAAGGCAGTTTCAGTAAATGCAGGTGAGAGATGATGGAGATGTGAATCTGCAATTAGATGCGGAAAAGTGAGGAGTGGACAAATTCTGGGCATGTCTGAAGGCAGAACTATCTTGATTTCCTGATGGGTTGGACGTGGTGTATGAGAAACAAGCAGAAAAGTCAAGGATAACCCCATATTTTTTGCTTCAAGAATGGAAATGAAGAAGTTGCCGTCAACTGAGTTGAGGGAGGCTGCAGGCAGTGTGCTGTGGGTGGGTGGGAGGTGTCGATGAGGAATTTGGTTTTACTTCTATCTTTTAGACACTCAAGCAGAAGTATCTAGCAGGAGTTGGTTTACAAGTTTGAATTCAGAGGGCAGGTCTGGGTAGGAAACATAAATTTGGGAGTCAGTTTATAGATAGTATTTAAAGCCCCTAAACTTGGTGAGATGACCCAAAGTGAGTGTAGACAGAAATGAAGACTAAGAAGTGGCCCTAAAACACTCTCTTGTTTAGAGATCAGGGTTGAGAGGAGGAAGCAACCAGAGAGACTGAGAGGAGGGACTAGTGAGGAAAGAGATAAAGGAAGAGAATCTGGCATCCTAGAAACCAAGTGAAGAAAGTTATCAAGGAGAAGGGGGTGATTGACGTCTCTAGGGCTGCTGAGAGAGCAAACATAGTGAGCGCTGACCGTCGCATCTAGAGCGTGGAGGCCTTCGATGACCTTTGCAAGCTGAGCTTGGGTGGGGAAGTGAGGGTGAAAAACCAGTTGAAATCAGCATGAGGAAGGAATGGAATTAGAAACAAAATATTTAGATCCCATTCTTTGGAAGCGCTTTGCTGCTTAGGGGAGCAAAGAAGTGGAGCAGTCACTAGTGAGGAAACTAGGGTCGAGAGAAGATTTTAAAATAGGAGAAATAGCAGCAGATATGATGATAAGTAGAGCACGAAAAATTGACAAAGTGGGAGATGGGTGAACTGCTGGTTCAATGCCCTTGGAAGGGAATAGAGCTGGTGGGAGAATGTATTCTGTCCAGGAGCAGACACAGTTCATGTGCAGTAGCTGGTGGATCTGTGGGTGCAATGCCAACGGGTGGGCAGACGCGGTGCCAGCAATGTATGGAAGTCCTCTCTTCTGACTTCTCCTCTTTTCTCAGTGAATTAGAAAGCAAAGTCTTAAGCTGAGAGTGGGAAGGGGGAGAAGGAGTTATTGGAGGTTTGGAGAGCGAGGAAATGGTGTGAAATTATGTTGAGAACAGTGGAGAAAGTATGAATAGGGATGCACAGTCCCTGTTCTGATTGCCCAGTAGTGTCAAGGGCCCACTGGAAGTTTGGGGTTTGGCATCATGAATTTCAAGTACAACCAGTTGACTAGCTTGTGTATTTTTCTCCAGCCACTTCAGCTGCATCGGTGAGGGCATGCAGTAGGCACAGCTGCATTTAGCCCAGTGTGTGGTCTTGCCAAGGGAGTAAGACAAGTCAAGACAGGGGCAGGGAAGTCCAAGGTCTATGCAAGTCAGTATTTAGAAATCTCCAAATACGCATTGGCTTGCAAGCCCTCTGTATTAGTTTTCTGGGGCTGCCATAACAGAATACCACAGACTGGATGGCTTAAACAACAGGTATTTGTTTTCTCACAGTTCTAGAGTTCAAGATCGAGCTGTTGGTTTGGTTTCCTCTGAGGTTTATCTCCTTGGCCTCCAGATGGCCACCTTCTCACTGTGTCCTCATATGGTCTTTTCTCTGCATACACACGTCTCAGCGTGTTCAAATTTCCACTTCTTATAAGAATACCAGTCAGATTTGATTAGGTCGAGTCTAACGGCCTCATTTTAACTTAATCACTTCTTTAAAAGTCCTGTCTCTAAATACAGTCACACACGGAGGTATTGGGGGTTAGGGCTTCAACATATGAATTTTGAGTGTATATGGTTTAGCCCATAACACCCTCCCTCTGTGCTATTCACCCCAGGTAATCATGTCAACAGGCCACTTTATTTGTATACGTTTGCTGTAATTTTCTGCCCCTGGAATGCAAAAGGTATACAGACTCTCCCTTCAGGGCCCTTCAGGCAGCACGTGTTGTTTTTCTACTCCTTACTCTCCAATGCTTGCAAACATTTTTGATCCACAGTAAAAAACATACGCTGTCTTTGACCCAGTACACACATACATAAATACGTAACTGAAAACAGTTTCCACAAAGCAGTGCAATGCACTTTGATGGTTTAGAAATTTTCGGCTCTATTCTGTTTTTTAAAAATCTCTGCAGAGATCTCTGTAAGGCATCTCAAACGAATAATAATTACATAGTTACGTGCAAATAATAGTGTAGTAACGTAAGCGCTGAGGAATGACTTAAATAAAATTGGAGTCTACATGTAAGAGAGAGAAAATCCTCATTCATTAGAATAGGAAAGCAATAAATTTCTCAAAAGTTGAACAGAGACATAGAGTATATGCATATTATTTAAAAACATGGAAGCAACGCATAGAAGAAACAGTTAGAAATATTGAGAGTGGCTGCTGCTAGGGAGAGGGATATGGCGGGATGTGGGGGTTGGGGAGGTGGTGACAGAACTTTTTTTGTTTTTGTTAGCTTTTGAGCACTATTTGACTTTTTAACCATGTATATACATTGCTTGACAAAAATAAAAAATAATTTTAAAAAACCGCACATAGTGTATGTGGCCACCTAGTCTGCGGACTCTTAGGGACTGGCCTGGCTGAGTTTCTTGCGGGATGCCCACACCACCACCCCAAAGGTTTATAGTTGCTTTTTACTCAGAATTCCAAACTGTGCATTTGACACTATTTGTATTTTTGACTAGCCCTAACCAACCCTTTTTCAGTCCACAAAGGCACCTCTTTCTTTGAAAAGAGAGGCGAGATAACCAGGGGTTAAGAACATGGACCTTGGAGCCAGACTCTGGGTTCAGATCCCAGCTTTGCCTCTTTACCAGCTGTACAACTTCAGGCAAGTCTCTGAACTTCTTTGCCTCCCAACTTCATTATCTGTAATGTAGCCATAATAACAGTATTTACTTCTGGGACTGTTACGAAAATTAAATGAGTTTTCATTTTTTTAAAGAACAGTACCTAGCAAGTTAAATACATAAAATTTCACAAGAAGGTGGTACTTATCCTTTTTGAATCTGTAGATTGAGAAAATACTTTACACTCAAAGTTACCATGAATTCAGTTATTATAATAACTATAAAATATATATAAAATATTCCAATTTAATTTTAACATATATTATAAAATAGTTCATATTTTGTTTATCACGCCTGGATCTGCACAGTTAGCAAAAGAGTATATCTGCGGATAATGCTCAGTCCATAGACAATGTTCGATGTGCATATGGATTTGCAATAAATTTGAGGAGTTCTGGAGTTCGCAGCACACATATAGTGCCCACACATTGACCCTCAACGTCTGTAAACTAGGACCGATAATTGGTCGTCTTAAATTGATTAGAATCCTGCCAGAATATTTGTGTGGAAGCTACACTAATATGATCTCCCCCCTCCCCCCACCAGAATCACATCCCAAGATGAACCTGTGAGAGCTGAGGGAAAAAAACCCACACAAAGTGTAAGAGTTTTTTCCCTTGGAAACTTAATATAAGAGATTATTGACTATTGCTCCTGGGAGGCATGCTTAGAATGCAATTGTAGTTAAGAAAACTTACATCTAATTTATTCCGTTGCCTGAGAATTGACTGTATTAATAGAAAGGGTTGGTCAGGAGCAGAAGTGGGGGATGGTTAGAAAATAAAAGGTGTCTGTGTGTCTTTGCACTCTCTAGGGGAGAAGGTACCCTGATCTGTGAACACAAATATTCCAATCTCTATAACACAAATATCACTACATTATGGAGATACAAATCCTCATGATTGCATTAATTAATTTTTTATTATCTTCGTTTGTTCTGATCCAGGTTTACCAAACAACATTCTGGTGATAATTTGGCTTCTTGTGTAGGTTTGTCTATGAGTAAAATTGTGCTTGGCACTATTATTTTTCACTGTAAGTGAATAAATCAGCATTCTGGATTATGCAGCAGTTGCTGTGAATGAATTTATTCAGCATGCATTCCCGACGGAATCCTCAACACTAGGTGCCCAGCAGAAGGACGGACCTGAGGCACAGGACGCTGGAATGAGGGGACCACAAGTACTTCTGCCCCACTCCTAGCTGTTGTCTGTAGGTGACATCTCTTCGACTCATCTTTTGTAGCCCAACTTGGCCCAACATAGAATCCGCCATTCCCAATACTGCTGTAACTTTGGGTTTTCCTAGTAAGGAAAGTCCCCTACTATATTGTTCTCCCCAGGAAAAGTAGGCTAAGGTGCATTTTTGGCTTTGACACTGAGTTCTGATTTGGAATGTGTGCTACATCAATTTCATTAACTACCACTTACATTCCAAATTGATTCATCCAATTCGGCAGTCATGTTGAGCACTGGAAAACACATTTCATTGGGAGATATAGGATTATAAAGATGGATTATGAAAATGAGGAAGCGACCCAAGGGTCCACCAACAGATGAATGGATAAGCAAAATGTGGTCTACACATACAATGCAATATTATTCAGCTTTAAAAAGGAAGAAAATTCTGACACATGCTAAAACATGGGTCAGCCTTGAGGAATTGTGCTAAGTGAAATAAGCCAGTCACAAAAAGACAGATACCGTATGATTCCATTTTTATGAGGTGCCTAAAGTAGTCAAACTCATACAGACAGAAAGTAGAATGGTGGTTGCCAAGGGTTGGGGGAGGCGGGAATGGGGAGTTGTTTAATGGTACAGTTTCAGTTTTGCAAGATGAAAAGAGTTATGAAGATGGATGGTGATGGTAGCTTAATAATATAAAAGTACTGACACCGAACTATATATTTAAACGTGGTTAACAAGGTAAATTTATGTTATGTGTATTTTACCACAATAAAGGAAAACTGAAGAACAAAAGATGGATCATGGTTTCAGTCCTAAGGTGCTTACACCCTCTAGAAGAGGCCAAACAGGAGGGTGGGAATAGCGTTATGGGAATGCAGACTAAAGAGAGGTCAATACTGAGAAGACTCCGGCCCATTTCACGAAGAAACTGCCATGAGAGGTAGGTCATTATGTAATTCCCTCAAATGTTTAAATTCCATGGAGCAGAAGCCTCCCATTCCTGCTTGAAGACCCGAAGGCGCAGGAGAACCTGACCCAGGTTTGGCTCTGGCTTCAGGCTTGGACCCGACAAGCCCTCGCTGGGCCAGCAGATGGCGCCCGCTCCCGCAGTGCACCTCCAGGCGCACGGGGGGCGCTCTGGCCCGGCCTCTCCTCCCCTGCCTCGGTGGCCCCTCCTTCCGCCTCCCAAACCCGCCTCTCCTCGCCAGCGCGCAGCTGCGCTGGCGCCGGCTGCCAGCCGGTAGGAAGCATGGCGGCGTCTTCGAGTGGCGAGAAGGAAAAGGAGCGGCCGGGAGGCGGCTCGGCTGCGGCGGGCGGGAACAGCACGCGAGAGCGGCTGCTATCCGCGCTGGAAGATCTGGAGGTCTTGTCGAGGTAATGCTGTCGGCCCGGGGGCTGGGCCGGGAGGACTGACCTGGGACCGCCGGCCCTGCGTTGGCGCTGGTCCGGTGGGGACGGCCGCGCTCGGGAGACGGTGGCGTTCGGTCCCAAAGACAGTGCCCGAGGGTCTGCGACCTTCCGGGACTCCGAGATGGCGTTTTTCTCCTTCGAGGACGTTTCAGTAATGACAGTGACGCCGGAACTTCAAGACTGTCAGAACCGGAGCGGATCTTAGAGGTTGCCTGGTGTGAGTCTTTTCGTCCACGACACTCGCCAGACATTTAAGGAACACCCCCTGGGGGCCGAGCGCTGGGAGACGGTCGGTAGTGAGGGGGACTGGATGCCGACTTGGAGGAGCCGGTGCAGGGGGGAGAGACAGAGGTGTCAACAGTGGCTGCGGCGCGGAGCCTGTTTTTATCAGAGGCGTGCGCTGCGGGCTCCGGGAGCCCGGGGACCAGGCGCCTGTCCCGGTTGTACTTGGGGCGGGCTTCCTGGAGGAAGGACTGCACGGGAGGAATGAGTTCATCAGACTCCCTAGGCGGCAGGTGGTTGGAACAGCATGTGCAAGGGCCTGGAAACATGAGCACCCACTGCTGGGTGGTGGAATTGCAAGTTTGGGATGGCTGGAGTGAGGCGTGTGTGGCAGGGGTACATGTCATTCTCCTTATTCTGTCATCTTTCATGGCAGTCTGTCAAGTTGGAGCCTTCCCTTAACGCCTTCACATTCAGTTGGATGTTAAAATTGCTTTGCTTCTTTTAAAATGTTGCTCATATTTGACCTCTCGTTCCCATCTGCATTCTCATAACTTTTATTAATGCAGCCTCAACAGTTTTACTAGCACTAATGCTTCTGCACTTTATACTTCCATATTGTCCAAGAGCAGAGCTATCTTTTTTCTTTTTGCTTTTGCTGAGGAAGATTAGCCCTGAGCTAACATTTGTGCCAGTCTTCCTCCACTTTATTTGTGGGTCACTGCCACAGCATGGCTGACAGTGGTGTATGTTCGCCAGGGATCCTAACCTGTGAACCCTGGCCACCCCTCCGAACGTAACCAGTATGCCATGGGGCAACCCCAGAGCCATCTTTTTAAAAGGCATCTTGTGTCACTTTTCTGCTTTAAAATCTTTGGTAGGTTCCCATTACTCAATGAAATTAAGTCCAAACTCTTTAGCTTAGTGTGCGATAAGGCCTTTCTGCATCTCCTCTTAATCCATCCTATTATCCCCATTTGCTGCCACACCCCTCCTCCCTCCCAGACCCTTCCTGCCAGCCTGTGTGAATGCTCCTCATTCTAAAGCCAGCTGTACTTCCTCATCTTCAGTGCCATTTCCACTCCACCTTCAACTTGATGAATCATTCATTCATCCTTCAGTATCCAGCTCAAATGTTACCTGTTCTGTAGCCACATTCTTTGACAGCTTTAGAATAAATGTTACATATTGTATTCCCTGACCTTCTAATAATTTATTACCATTTATTTATCTTTGCTGTGAATTTAGTCCTTGCTATAGCAGGCATTACTTACCAGATTACTACGTTAGCACAATAGTAAATGACATAATAAAAACCTAAAAACGCACGGACAGCAGAAGGTAAGTAGTTTTATGTGTGTAAACCACTGTTTAGATGGTATTAGTCTCAAATACTGCCTGACAATAAATAGGGCCCATGGAATTTTCAGCCAGCCAGCAGCCAACACTCAAAGGCACAAGGTGCCTGTCTTTGTGTGTTGCCGCTGTGTACATGTTTACGCAGGTTAATGCAAGTGGTGCTTTGTTTCCTTCTTTGTCTTTGTTGGCTTTGTAGTTTGTGGTGGAGAACTTGTCTGTATCTTTAATTAATCCTATCCAATGAATACCAGCATGATTTTTTAGTAAAAAGACCCCAGCAAGACAGTGTTCGTGGTATGAATTTTGCAGCTAAATTATTCGTGTCTCTGCTCTGTGTGACATGACTCTTTGGGACGGCTAATTGAAGCTTCATTTAGTTCACGGTGAGTTCTTATTCTTTGTTAGCTGTTAACAAAGCTGTAACATTTTTGGTTTGTCTGTTTTTGCTGAGTAACCCTAGTATATCTTTCATATCACCAAGTTCAGGAGTTGTGTTTCTGAGCCTACTCATCCAGGGTAATGGTCTTTGAGAATTTCTTTTGACATTAGTGCAGCCATCCATCTTGAGATCTTGCCTCTGGATCTTTTGGCTCCTGGATTGTGTGTCTGAGCTGTGTTTTCCTGATGCTGTTGGTACCTGTAGGAGTACATACACTTGCTATCCATGTACTGTTCACTTGAGATAGCATAATTAAGTAATCTCAGCAGTTATGTTAAATTTGAAACTAAATTGAAATTCTCTTGTATCTACATTTGACCAATTTATGCCTCTCCATATTTGATTCTTTCCTTGATTACCAAGTATAGCATTTTCTGTCTGATGAAATGTATTTACCTACTAAAGTAGTGGTGAATCATTTAAATTTTCCTCGAGAACCTCAATGGTTCTGAAACTCTCTCCTTCAGCCTTCCAGTTGTACGCGATCAGTTGAGGTACTGAGTTCTCTTTTACTTCCTCTAAAACAAGCACGGTTCTTCTGTTGCCCTCTCTCCGAGAGTTCCAAAAAGACTGATTTCTCATTAATTTGTAGTCCCCCTCACTAAATCTGTTGACAAATTGGTGATAGGCTGCTTCCTTCTTGAGGTACTCTGCAGCGTGTGGTAACAGCCCTTGTCTTAGAAGTTCATTTTTCTTTTTCTCTGGTTTTCTCATGACTTATCTGCCACATTTTATTTATTTTATTTGTTCATCTCTAAAGACTATATGACAGTAGGTAAGTGAAATTTATCTCTGTTACCATCCTGGGGATAGTTGGTGGTAGTGGAAGAGGTGTCACTTTGTGGTTTGTCACTTAAGACTCATTGGAACTTTTCCACAAAATGAGGCTGCTCCAGTGAGTGGCTTTCACAAAAGTCCCCTTTTGTGCCCAAACATGGCTACATATACTGGTTCTGGGATCTGTGAAGTTTGGTGTTATCCTCTAAATGGAATTTTTCTCTTGTTTGCATTTTGTATGAACAATGAAAAGAAAAACTCCTCACTAATGTAATCTCTTGACTTTAGAAAATAGTGGGTTTGCAATTTGGGATGTATTTTTTACTGTTACCTGAGTGTATGGCCTTTCAGTGTATTTATTACTTTGTAAAATGTGATAGAATGAGGTAGTCTTTGGAGGAATTTTAAAAATAGAAACATACAGATAGATTGTACTCTACAGAACTCATTGTTCTACAGAAGCGATGTTGATAGGGGTCTGGAGGCTTCCACACCAGCCTGTTAATTCTGTTTGCCTATCATTTACCTGAAGTGTAGTACCACTAATAACATAGGATTAACCCCTATGTAAGTTATATTTCTATGGGGGAATGTAGATGGACTCTAATTTGCTGTGCCAGGAATACAGCTGCTGCTTCTGTGGCATGACAGGGCTCTCTCTCCCACACCCGTAACCAGAGAGTGGGCGCTGGGGTTCTGTCAGGGTTTTCACTCTGTCCTAGACTGTTACAGGACAGCACTGAGTCTCACAGACTGCTCCCTCCCTGTTCTCTGGTGCCTAAGGCAAGCCTTTGTAAGGTTTCCTGTGGATTTATAGTCCCAGATTTGCAAGAAAGGCAGAAAAATGCTCATTTCACATCTCCCTCCATACTCCCAGTCCCTCACTACCATCCCTTCCCCGCAGAAACCAGCTTTTATTTAGACCAGAGATTCTCAACTGTCTATAGCTCATCTCTGGGGTACTGAAAAAGGTTGATATAACATGCTATTTTCATAAAATGTCTAATCCATCAGCAAGTCCTGTCAGCGCTACTGCCAAAGTAGATCCTAAATCTTTCCATGTTTCTCCCATTTCCATGGCTCAATCCTAGTGGCTAGGAGCTAGTCAGAGCAGCGTCATCTTTTGCCTGGAACGCTGTGGAAACCACCTGACTTGATCCTCCTTCTAGCCCTCTAACAGTCTGTCCTCCAGATCGCTCAGCAGTTATTTAAGAACATAAACCAGGTCATGTCACTTCCCTGTGTAAAGTGGTCCAGAGGCTTCTCATTGCACTTCGAATGAAATACTAATCCTTTATCGTGACCTGCAAGGCCCTATGCCATCTGGCCTCCCTTCCCTCCCCTTGTCCTCACTTTGTGTCCTGCTCCCCAGTGCCTGCTGCTTTCTGGCCACACTTCCTCAAACCCATCCTTGGGCCCCTGAACTAGCTCTATTTTTTTACTGAGTGTTCTTCCCAGATCCCTTGGCTAGCTTCTCTCATTTAATTCATGTCCTACCTCAAAGATACTCCCTTAGAGAGGCCTTCCCTGACTGCCTCACTGACACTCTCTAATATAACACTCTGCTTTATTTTCTTTCTAACCCTTATCACTCTGGTTTTATTTATGTATTTTCTTGGTTATTCTTGTCTCCTCTATTAGAATTTAAGTGCCATTGTTCATTTTTACAGCCCCAGAATCTAGAAAGTGCCTCACTTATAATAGGCACTCAGAAAATACTTGATGAATGAGGGAATGAAGACTTTCCATTCCCATATCCACTTTTTTCATTAATTAGCTAATTCATACATAATGGTATGGGGAAGTAGTAGTGAGGAAGGTTGGGTCCACTTGGCGCCATCCAGAAAAATAGTATGAAGCTAGCAGGGAGGAAGGTGGAAAAATGAAGGTAGAAATAGCCTGGCAGCCAGGGAGAAGGTGCAAACACTGGGGCTAACTAGTAGTGTCAGGTAGCTAATTGTGGGGCCGTCCCCTCCTGCATAATTTCTGGAAAGTCCCATCTATCAACAAGTTGGAAACTAATATATACCTATTACCTGCTATACATTTTTTCCTGATATTTATGCCAATTTTCTTATAGGAAAATTGGCATATCTAGTAAATGAGCATTCTAGAAAGATAGAATTTTATTATGCCTAAGAATCCCTCTTAATTGACACCTGTTTGGTTAATTTAAAAATTCAATTAAAGTAGAAAATCATTCTTCCATTCCTTAATTGTTTTATTCTACCTTAAGACATACAAACTTAGATTTTCACTAATCTTTTCCTATAAGATGGGTGTCAGGGAACTTTTTCTGTAAAGGGCCAGATGGTAATTATTTTTAGTTTTTGCAGTCCCTAAGTTCCCTGCTGCATCTACTCAGCTCTGCTGTTGTGGGGGGAAAGACAGTATGTAAATGAAGGGACGAAGCTATCTTCCAAGAAAACCTTATTTACAAAAACCGCAGATGTGCTTTATTTGGCCTGCAGACCCCAAATGTAGGAGTTTTTCTTGCGTAAACTACCTATAATGCGTTGTCTACAGTTTGGTTTCTTTAAAGTAAAATGAAAACTTAGATGCTGCTCAAGCAGTGGGGGCAGACTCTTGCTGGGTTTTTATGACTTTCCCTGGGTTTTTCACAGTTGTCTGTTGAGTCTTTCCAATTATTCAGCTTAGGTTTTACAGAAACACCTCTTTCTATTCATGATATTTCATTGGTATTTATGTAATGGATATTAATTTCTATAATTATAGTAGTAAGTAAAACTTCCCTAGTGGGTCTGATAACAAGCACAGCTGAGGCCTAGAGAGAGTGCAGTGCAGCCAGTGAGAGCTGAAGTCCAGGGTCATGGTGGGCTGGGGACCGGAGCTGTGAGTCCTCGGTGTGCTGTGGGTGTCTGAATCCAGCCGGCCAGTCAATGAGAGATCAGTTAAGAAAGCCTCAATTGTATTTATTTTGCAAAGGTTTTTAATTTTTTGTTTTTCTTTTTTAGAGAACTTATAGAAATGCTGGCAATTTCAAGGAACCAAAAGTTGTTACAGGCTGGAGAGGAAAACCAGGTAACTGGTTTCTTTTTTAATTAAAAACGAAAAACCCCCATCATTTCTGTAATTTTCCTCTTAATATATTTACTTTGTGTGAGAACAGGAAGATCGAATCCTATTAAATTATTAATTGCAACTTTTAAATTGATATTTTCTTTCCATCATTTACATAAGATAATAATACAGTATTTTTATTTTAGCAGTATTTTATTATTTTCTCTTATAGTTCTAGTTACACATTTATTTATTTTTGTCTTTTGAATTAACCAACAAAGTCTTGTTAAATGGAGATTAGAACATTATTTGGAATCAGAAAAGTCAGTGCTGTCATAAACTAGCCCTTTATTGTGGGCTTGGTTCCCCTAATTCAACTTAAAAATGAGTGGACATGAAATAAGCCGGATAGTGAAAGACAATCTCTCTATGACTCCACTCATATGTGGAAGTTAAACATGTAGACAAAGAGAACAGATTAGTGGTTACCAGGGGAAAGAGGGGGTAGGGGGTGGGCACAAAGGAGGAAGGGGTTTACCTACAACATGACTGACAAACAGTAATGTACAACTGAAATCTCACAAGGTTGTAAACTATCATAATCTCAATAAAAAGTTAAAAAAAAAAGAAATGAGTGGACATAAAAGAGCGTACAATGTTAATAGAGGTTGTTTTGTGGGTTTGAGTTTACAAGTTGTTTTTCTTTTCTTTATGCCTTTCTGTGCTTTCTGATTTTCTACAGGGGACAGATTTTTCTTTTTCTGAAAAAGTTTTTAAAGAGGTTAAGAGGGTAAATTTTATATTATGTGGGTTTTTTTTTTACCACAATTAAAAACATTTTTTTAGAAGAGAAAGCAGATGGGAAGGATTAACCTTTTTAACGATGTGAGACAGAAGAGGAGACAGTCTTAATAGACCTCTTCTCCCTCCACCCCGTCTGTAGCTAAGTTTATCTAATATGTGTTTTGAGGGCAGAGAAATTTGATGAACTCACAATAGAGAAGTGACAAAGAACTTATTTTCTTCAGGGATTAATCTGCTCAGGAGAGAGGGAATCAGATAAGGCTACAAGTTGAAAAAAATGCTAATTTTGGAGATATTAGGGTTGTTTTTTGTTTATTTTGTTTTTAGAAAAAGAAAGAGCCTACAGAGAAATGTGTTAATAGAAGAATCCCAGCCTCAGATATTTTATTAATAAATACCTGTAGGGGGCCAGCCCCGTGGCTAAGTGGTTGGGTTCATGCACTCCGCTTTGGTGGCCCAGGGTTTCCCCGGTTCAGATCCTGGGCGTGGACATGGCACCGCTCATCAGGCCACGCTGAGGCGGCGTCCCACATAGCACAACAGAGGCACTCACAACGAGAATATACAACTATGTACTGGGGAGCTTTGGGGAGAAGAAGGGAAAAAAAAAAGATTGGCAACAGATGTTAGCTCAGGGCCAATCTAAATAAATAAATATCTACCTAATTAAATAGGAATGTTTAACAAATGAGCAAAACGTGAAATGCAAGGTTTGACTTTATTGCCTAGACACTTACTAACTGCTTGCTATGAGCCAGGCACACAGATTATTCAGTAGGCCATAACTAAGACCTGCGTAATCAGCACTAACCTTTCTTATACTTTTTCAGCACTAGCAATTCTGTCTTTAAAATAACAGTATTTTATCACATAAGGTTGTTGTGAGGATTTATGATATAATGCAGTTAAGTACACACAGGAAGAGCTCGATAAAGGCTAGTTATCGTCGTCGCCACCCCACTAGATTTACACCTTGTACTTAGTGTGTGAATTTCTGTATAATTTTCATGGAAACTTAAATATTAGTGGGATATGCCCATTTGAAAGTTTTCTAGCCACCATTTTGTTTGAATATTCATATTTTCGTGTATGTAGAACTTTGGAGTTAGAAGGGACCTTAATGGTCTTCCATGTAACCTCCTGTGAGATTGAGCTCCAGGGTGGATAAGTGAGCTAGAGGTTACTGGATGAGTGGAACTAGAACCGAGACTGCAGTTGAATACTTTTTCTCTACTCAACAATAAAACCTAAAAAGAATCGTTACTACTCTCTGGTACTATACAGAATAGGTCAAACTGTGTAAACTTCTTAAAAGCTGTCATGGAGGGGCCAGCCCCGTGGCCGAGTGGTTAAGTTCGCACGCTCCACTTCGGCGGCCCAGGGTTTCACCAGTTCAGATCCTGGACACGGACATGGCACCACTCATCAGGCCATTTGAGGCAGCATCCCACATAGCACAACCGGGGGGACTTACAACTAGAATATACAGCTATGTACTGGGGGGCTATGGAGAGAAGAAGAAGAAAGGGAAAAAAAAGATTGGGAACAGATGTTAGCTCACATGCCAATCTTTAAAAAAAAAAGTCATGGCACTAATGTGTACTCTACTCACTTTGGTTAATAACTTTTTAAATATAGCTTTTATAAAAATGGAAAAGTAACCTTCTCCTCCTGTGACTTGAGAAGAATGGGAATTACAGGTCCTTTAAATAGAATATACTTTTACAGAAAAAGCTTTCTGTTATTTAAAACAAATACTCTTAGTACCTGGATGGAAGATGCAGCTGTCTTTTGTCTATTGAATCAGGAGAAGTTGTGTAAAAATCAGAGGAACTCAAGATCAAAGGAACTTGAAGAGGCATGTCTATACTTTTAAACAAATTTTTATTAATAGTTTTAAAATTGATTTTGAATTTTGATGCCATTTTCTTTCTGAAGTAGTATTCCCTACTTAGCACATTCCAGTAAGGGTATTTAGGTAAGATTGCATCTTAATTGTGCAGTGAGGTGGTGACAACAACCAGCCTTTATTGAGCTCTTCCTGTCTGTACTTACTGTGTATTATATCATAAATCCTCACAACAGCCTTATGTGATAAGGTGCTGTTATTATATCCCTAGTAAGTGAAGGACTAGAGATTTGAACCCAGACTTTCTATTTTATGCTTTTTAACCTTCACAGTTTTTGCCACATTAGCATACCACCAATTTATTTACTATTTTTTGAAGTTGCTCCTTTTTAAACCATCTTCATCCTAAAGCAATATTGTGCATGAAATCACAGGTTTAATGTGAGTTATATTTTTTCTAAAACATATTAGCACAAATGTGTAAAAGTTTTTTTAAGCATTTGTATAAATATTTATCATAAAAGATAGTATTTCTTAGATCAGTTCAGTTCTGAGACACGTAATGAAGCATTTACTGTAATTGTATTTATCAAGTTTCCTTACATTATAGTTTTATTTTATTCATTTATTTGCTATCATAGTTGGTTACATACAATTTTGTGGCTTTTGAAAAAACTGCATTTTGTTATAATAAAATGTCGTTGCATGCTGTGTAGTGCTTTAGGGTTTTTTTTTTTGTTTTAATTTTTTTCTGGTGTAATTGAGATATAATTGACACATAACATTGTATTAGTTTAAGATGTACAACATAATGATTTGATATACGTGTATATTGTGAAACGATTACCACAGTAAGTTTAGTTAGCATCCATCAGCTCACAAAGTTACAAATTTCTTTTTCTTGTGTTAAGAACTTTTAAGATAATGGCAAGGAAAGTAGCACCTTTTCATGTACCTGTTGACAATTTGTGTGTCATTGGAAAATGTCTATTCAGTTCCTCTGCACATATTTTAAGGACTTTTTTAAGTTGCTAAGATTTATTCTCTTAGCAACTTTCAAATATGCAATACAGCATGGTTAACTATAGTCACCATGCTGTACATTACATCCTCAGAACTTATTTGTCTTAGAACTAGGAGTTTGTATCTTTCGGTCACTTTCACCCATTTTGCCCACCCCACTCCACCCCCTACTCCTCTCACCCTCCACCTCTGGCAGCCACCAACTTGATCTCTTTTTCTATGAGTTTGGCTTTTTTAGATTTCACATATAAGTGAGATCATGCAGTATTTGTCTTTCTCTGACTGACTTATTTCACTTAGAATAATGCCCTCAGGGTTCATCCATATTGTCACAAATGGCAAGATTTCCTTCTCTTTTATGGCTGAATAATATTCCATTGCATGTATGTATGTATACTTATATATGTACATGTATGTAATATGTATGTCAAACATATTTTCTTTACCCATTCAGCCATTGATAGACACTTAGGTTGCTTCCATGTCTTGGCTATTGGCAGTAACGCTGCAATGAACATGGGGGTCTAGATGTCTTTTTGAGATAGTGATTTTATTTCCTTCAGATAAATACCCAGAAGTGGAATTGCTGGATCATATGGTAGTTCTATTTTTAATTTTTAAAGTAACCTCCATACTGTCTTCCAGAGGTGGTTGCACCAATTTATATTCCCACCAACAGTGCACAAGGGTTACCTTTTCTCCACATCCTCACTGACATTGTTCTCTCTTGTCTTTTTGATAGCCATTCTAACAGGTGTGAGGTGGTATCCAATGGTGGTTTTGATTTGCATTTCCCTGATGATTAGTGGTGTTGAGCATTTTCTCATGTACCTTTGACCATTTATATGTCTTTGGAAAAATGTCTTTCCTCTGCTCATTTTTAAGTTGGATTGTTTTGTAAAAGTTTTTTTAAGTTCTTGGTGCCAACTAAAGTCATCTCAATTACCAAGTTGTGGGGGAACCTCTATTACATTATATTTTTAAAGATAAACTTTAAAATTTTATCTTCCCTGGGAAATGAATGAACCTACACATTTTGGCATATTGCTAGTTCTGAAAGACTTGTTTTGTTTTGTATGAAAGAACAGCCTATAAGTAGAAAAAGTAGAAAATCTTGATAGTATTCTGTTTTCCAAAATAATCATAGGCTATATTTATTCTTAACAGTGATTGGAAATAATACTTTAAATGTGTTAAAATTTTGTAGCTTAGCCAATTGACATGTGGATTCTTTGTTTCATTGGAATGTAGCTTTTCAATATGCTGTTATTATCTGCTTTATTCGACTATTATCTGACAGGTCCTGGAGTTGTTAATTCACAGAGATGGAGAATTTCAAGAACTAATGAAATTGGCACTTAATCAGGGAAAAATCCATCATGAAATGCAAGTTTTAGAAAAAGAAGTAGAGAAAAGAGACAGTGATATTCAGCAACTACAAAAACAGCTAAAGGAAGCAGAACAAATACTGGTAAGTTAACAGGCTGGTTCTTAAGGTAAAAAGAATATTGTTTAATCTGTTTCTGAAAATTAAATCTATTATCAGTACAGATCTTCCTCCACTTATGATGGGGTTACCTCCCAACAAACCTAGCAGAAGTTGGAAAAAAATGACGGGATTACATCCTGGTAAACCCATCATAAGTTGAAAATATTAAGTTGAAAATGTGTTTAATGCACCTAACCTGCCAAACCTCATAGCTTAGCCTCGCCTACCTTAAACATGCTCAGAACACTTACACTAGGCTACACTTGGGCAAAGTCATAACACAAAGCCTATTTTATCATAAAGTATGGAGTATCTCATGTAATTTATTGAATACTGTACTGAAAAGGAAAAACAGAATGGTTGAATGGGTGCAGAACAGTTGTAAGCGTATCAACTGTGTACCCTCATGAGCTTGTGGCTGGCCGGGAGCTGCAGCCCCCTCCACTGCTCAGCATCACGAGAGAGGGTTGTACCACCACCTATTGCTAGCCTCGGGAAAGAGCAAAATTCAGATTTTGAATTTCAGTTTTTACTGAGTGTATATTGCTTTCCCACCATTGTTAAGTCGAAAAATCATAAGTCAAAGCATTGTAAACTGGGGACAGTCTATTTTGAAGTGGCAGAAAACTTTCCAAATCTAAAAGGGACAACTTGTCATTTTGGTTAAATGAAAAGCCATTGTCCTTCCCTTTTTTAGTTACGGTTTTCAAACAGTCTGCTTTACTTTTGAACCATATTTTTATTAATTTAAAGATTTCACAGGATTGAATTAATAGAAATAGGAAGTTTTACCTTTTTCCTGTCCTGATATAAGTTTTCAGTTATTAATAGTCTAAATCTTTACTTCAATTTAAAAAATATTTTTGAATCAATACAAATATGTACCAATTTTATAAATTGATTAAAATTTACATTATTTTGTTCAGCCTTCCATCCTAAACTAAGTGAGATTGTGATATATGGCAAGGACTCTAGTTATTCCTTTCTTGTTCTTGGCTGCTGTTTCAAAGAGGCAATTTATTGGCTATTATTTGCCCAGTTATTTCACTGAACAGTAACTAATGTAATTGTTATATGGTGGCATTGCAGAAACAACGGAGTTTGATTGTCATATGGACCAGACATTGCTGGCATCCTTATCCCTAATGAATCTCTTCAGAAATGTGTCCACATGGGCTCCATTAACTAGAAGCCTGAGTGGTTCAGGGTAACTTAACCACTCCGACTGAAGAAATGACCCCAAGTAAAAGCTTTTCAAAAATATATAATAAAATATATTTTCTATTAGTAAAATAATACTTGCTTATCAAAAGATATTCAGAAAATACAGAAAAGTAGAAAGAAGAGGGAAAAATTGTCCTTAGTCCCACTGCTCAAAGATTGTCGCTATTTATGCTTTGGTGTATTTCCTTTCAGTCTTAGATGTATTCATTTTTTACTTTGTTGTAATTAGCAGGACACTAACTAACTTTGTTACTATTTATTAAAACTTAAGCGTTTTTCCTATAATTATATCATCTTTGTTTAGTTTTCCAGCTTTCTATTATAAATAATGTTTTGATGAATATCCTTGCACAAAAGCTTTTTTTCTTCTGCATTTTGGATTTTATTCTTTAGATTTCCAAAAATGTAATCATTGAGTTAAAAACAGTGACCACAGGACTATAAAAAGACTGAAATTTATGTTTTACATAATAGCAACTAACATTTATTGAGCACTTGTGCACCAGCCCCTGTGTTCTGCACTTTACATGTATTATCCCAATCTTCTTAACAATCGTATGAGGTCAATACCATTATTCCATTTCACAGATGAAGAAGCCAAGATTTTAAATGAAGAACTACCTTGCCCAAGGAGGGTAAAAAGTAGATAGATGGAATTTAAACCTAGATTTCTCTGGCTCCATACTCTTAACCACTGTTTTATAGTTGAGGCTGCGTATACTGGGTTAACTTCATTTTCCCCTTCAGTGTTCCTTTGCAGGGGGATGGGGGCAGTTATAGCAGTCATTACAACAGTCACTGGGCATGGAGTAATGGTCATGTATAAATGAAGAAGACTGTCAACCCAGAATCTATCTTGTAAAGTAGAAAAAGATTTTATCCTTCACTAGATGCAGGAATAGGATGCTTTGGGAGTGGTCCGTGGTCTGGATCTCTTCTGCATGTTTATTATAGAAGACATAAAGAAAAAGTCTTAGTAAAGAATTGAATTTATACTTTGTTTCTAACTAATTTGTGAATGGAGACTGATTCATGAATATAATATTTCTTTCTTTCATTAACTATGACTGATGTAAGTGACACCCAAGGGGTGTTTCAGAACATGATAAATAAATTGTGGGGATTTCCAAATTTTGCATATTGTTCCTATGGGATAAATGGTTTTGTGAATTAAGCCCAAATCTGTGCTTGTTATAGTTAAGAATAAACCCTATTTCTTTTTTTTAATGTTGTTTAAATTAGGCAACAGCTGTTTACCAAGCAAAAGAAAAACTCAAATCGATAGAAAAAGCAAGAAAAGGTTAGTACTGTGGGAATACTGAATGACTGTCTGAAAAATCAAAGTTTTGGTTTCAAGAAACTGGTGAGAGTGTTATTGGTAACCATTTGCTGCTGTTGGGAAGGTTGTAACACATTTTCATTGTGAAGTGCCTGCTGTGTTCTAGCACTGTGCTGGGTATTGTTAGGGAGGTATCACATCCTTCTTCAGGTCATGAGAAGTAATAATATGAAGCAAGTTACAGCGCTTGTACTCGAATGTGCCATTAAGACAGTGAGTTTATAAAATTGTTGGGAGAAGGGAAGAGAACTATAGGCTGGAAGCAAGTGGGATTTGAGTTGGATCTTGAAAAATAGGACAGAATCAAAGAGAAGGTCCATTGAACAGCTGGAAAGGGACTAGAATGTGAGGTCAGAACTAGCTGTGGCTTTGGGACATATGCCCCTTTAGTGGTGCAGAAGCCCGGCACACCTTCTTGGCCCATCCTGCTTCTCTCTTTAAAAGGCTTCCATTTTGGACCTTTTAGTTTGCATACTAAAACTAAACTCAGAATTATAACAAAAACTTTGTTTACTTGCTTTTAACGATTTGTAGATATGGTTTACATTCAGTCATCTCTGACTTGTCTAATTTTCCTCTTCTTTTCCTGTTTCAGATAACTACTGTTAATGTTTGTTTGGTGGGTGTCCTTCCAGATTTTTTTTAGCTCTGTAGTACATATATAACAAGAACAATACAAATACATATATGTATATGTCTTCTAAAATAAAAACCAGGGGCCGGCCTGGTGGCACAGCAGTTAAGTTCGCACATTCCACTTCTCGGTGGCCCGGGTTTCGCCAGTTCAGATCCCAGGTGCAGACATGGCACTGCTTGGCACGCCATGCTGTGGTAGGCATCCCATGTATAAAGTAGAGGAAGATGGGCACAGATGTTAGCTCAGGGCCAGTCTTCCTCAGCAAAAAAAGAGGAGGACTGGCAGTAGTTAGCTCAGGGCTTATCTTCCTCAAAAATAAATAAATAAATAAATAAATAAAAACCAGGTCATGTTATACATATTGTTTAGCAGCTTACTTTTTTTCACCTAATGAATATATTGTGGACATCTTTCTCCTTAGGGCTACTTATAGCCTTGGGGTCACATTGAGTGAACAGTTGAATGGTGTCGTGTGAACCACTGCTCGGATTTAATAGCTTGATGTCATTGGGAGATGAAGCAATCTGTTCTGTTCTATTTGTGTTCACTGTTGCTTTCAGGAAGAGTATTTAATGGTAGTTAATAACTGAGATTATTGAACATTATCACATTAGTGTCCCAAATTTGATACCTTAACTGTGACAGCTGATTTTTCTGAATGTCTTGTTCTTTGGTTTGGAAATATATGTGATTTAAGTTTGACCATATACATATTATTGGGTATATTAGGGAAGGCAGGTAACTCAGATTATCTTAATTTCAGATAATTTTAAGTTAAGTATGATGTATGCCTTTATAAACTTAAATGTTTATTAGACTAAAATGTTACACTCTCCTCTTGACTCTCAGGTGCTATCTCCTCTGAAGAAATTATTAAGTATGCACATAGGATTAGCGCAAGTAATGCTGTGTGTGCCCCACTGACGTGGGTTCCAGGTAAAAATACTTCTCTTTTTACATATATGTGGTTTTGAAAATTCTTAGGTGACTGTACACAAAAATAGAAAAAACGATTTAAATAGAGAATGTATTTATCCTTAGAAACATCTGCTACATATTTCATATCTTTAATGTCCTATAAATAATAATATAGGCCATGGGTTTTATCACTTTGATTTTCTACAAAGCTGCTGCCACTAAAGACTGTGTTTCTTTCCTTTTTAAAAAATAATAATTTTAAAAGTACAAAATAATATGTGATGATTCTAAAGCTGTAGATTTATATGCCTGTAAAACCCAGGCTGGCCAGAAGTCAACTTTTTAGCCCCATTAGGATTTCCCCAAGGGTTCCAGCCTGGGAAACAGACAATCCCAACCATTAGGCGATAAAGATGAAGCACTGACCACCCAGCAGCAAACACACAGGACTGGAAAGATCTGGAGTAATTAAACAGCAGAAAGAGTAACAAGCTGCAGCATATGTTGATAGTGCGTAAAGCATTTGTAAGACAGAGACCTGAGCAAGAGCAGCAATCTGGGAGCAGTGGGAGACAGTTATCTCAACTTCAGTGACTCCTGATGGTGGTCTTTGATCATACTGAAAACACTAAGGGTAACTACAGTTTTGGGAGTAAGTAACCTGGAGTTGGTAAGAAATATTACCAAAAAGTTGGTCCAGACCTGGCCAAGTTTTCATCAACCCAAAACTAAATAGTATGCTTTCATGATTGGAAATGAACATTATTGGCTCCTGAAAACTCCACTGGAGAGTTACAGGAATTGGTCTTTAAATGACAAGATCAAAGAGGTTGGTTAGAAAAAGCTTTTAATTTAGACAATCTTTCCAATAAGCATTCTAGTCTTGTCTGTTTTATAAAAAAGTATGTATGATCTCTTCTCCCTCAGAGTATGTATTCTCCCTCAGAGTATATATCATTGTTATTTTCTTACTAGAAAATACAGGTAAGTTAGAAGAATCAAGATTGTTAGAATTTTCTTAATTTGTCATTTGGAAAGTTTGCTAAGATGGCAGACTTCTCTCATTTGTTTTCTTACGAGAATAGTCTATTATTGTGAAGATTCAGAGAAGAAATAAAAATGCCTGTATTTTTTTTCCTCCCTCAATCCCCCCAGTACATAGTTGTATATTTTTTAGTTGTGGGTCCTTCCAGTTGTGGCATGTGGGACGCCACCTCAACATGGCCTAATGAGTGGTGCCATGTCCACGCCCAGGATCCGAACCCTGGGCCGCCGAAGCGGAGCATGTGAACTTAACCACTCGGCCACGGGGCTGGCCCCAAATGCCTCTATTTTAAAATTTAATATATTATGCTCTGAATAACAGTTGATAAGATGACCTTCATATTCCAAAAGTGAAAATGTAGCTTGAGTTTTTCAAAGTGAAACAAGGAAAATCAATACTTCAGAGAAGGTATTAATGTTCATTTTGTATATGATTGAATTAAAAGCAGTCTTTATATTTTAGGGGACCCAAGGAGACCATACCCAACTGATTTAGAGATGAGAAGTGGATTATTGGGTCAAATGAACAATCCTTCCACTAATGGTGTGAATGGTCATTTACCAGGGGACGCTCTTGCAGCAGGCAGATTGCCAGGTAATGTTCATTAGAAGGATGCTTTCCAGTAGACCAAGCTGTTTTGGACGTGATGATGGAATTTTGAGGGTCTAGACCCAACTAATTTAAGTAAGCCAGGTTCTCTGCTCCCTACTTACTCTAGTTTAAAGACTGTTCTAGACGGAGGTTATGAAATTAGAATAAACTGACTTCTCTCTCTTATTTGTTAACATGCCATTTTCGGGCATTATTAGGCCTCTCTTATTATTAAGCTCTCAACATAACTTTTTTAAAATTGTGAAACATAGTGTGTATAGGCAGAATAAGAAAAACATCACTTTTAAAAAATACGAAGTACACACTCCTGGAAAACCCCCAGATTAACAAAATAAATAAGAAAGCTGTTTATGGGCTTTTTAATAACTAAATAAAACAGCCCTGTGAAGCCCAGTTAATTTTGAGCTCCAGCCCCCTCAAGATTTACATGTAGGTTTTTGCCATTCTTACATTTATTTATGTTCCCCATCTTTTATCTTTTGTAGGTGACTTGTTTTGATTTGGTAGAACATTTAAAAAGTAAAAAAAGGCATAAAAAAGGAAAAACATTACCCTTTTTTGAGCAATCACAATATTTTACCTATTTCATTTTTTCCCCTATTTGTTTTACATTGTTAAAAACATGCTCTAGGTAATCTTTTTTCCTTAACATTTTATTGTAAGGATGTTCCTGTGTTATTAAAAATGCTTTGTAAGCATCATTTTTGTAACTGTCTAAAGTACAAACTGGGAACTCGCTGTGTATTGGTTTCCCTGGATATCTCCTCATTTTTCTCATTGTGATTGTGCCCTGTCATATGCCAGTCATGGTCCAGTCAGGAGGCAGAAACCACACCAGCAATATGAACAAGGAAAACTGAAGGAATTATTAACTAGTAACAAGATACTAACTACTAAAGAGAACTGGTTTTTTTTTAAATACAGTAATAACAGATATGGGGAGCAGCTACTGCATCTGTGACCAAGGCAGAGTACCCAGGGAAGGGATCGCCTGAGAAGAGGCTCCCCCCACCCCCATCCCAAGGCCGATGTTCATAGCATGGTGCCCTTGGTGGAGAGGGAGTAGCTGTGGCCCATTGTGTGGGAGAGATGTTAGATGAGGTGTGACAGGCCAGAGCTGGCAAGCAGGAAATTATCCACTAGGGTCCCGGGGAGATTTGCTGGGAAGGCACCTTTGGGGTAATGGTGCAACTTACTGGGAAACCACCCTCTGGGATGCCCCTGAAACTTGCCAGGGGATGAGCACTGCTTGAAATCCTGCACACCAGCCAGGCACCACAGCAGTCAGAAGGAAAACACTGCCTCCAGGAAGAGAAGCCTGTTCCTGCTGTGGAGTCCCTCCAGTGCCCTCTACTGACAAAGCTTAACAGTATGGCTGCTGGCAAAGATAAGGTTTTCAGGGTCCAAGGAAGGGTGGATTTGAAGCTTAAGAGGCTTCAATCTTGTAATACTGAGTATACCATATATTAGCTGTTTATAATATACAGAGTAATATGACCTAGTTATATTATATGTACACGTAATATATATAGAGAGAGGAAACATCTGATTTGTAACTAAATGTTTTGCAAAAGAAATATTGCATCAACTGACTATATGAATAGTTACTTACAGGAAAGTGTGTTTTTTAAAAAATGAAACACAGGTTCTAGTTACTAAAACATCATGCTTGTCCTTAATAAATTTGATCTTCTTCACTTTGGCCAAATGTGTATTTTGATTTCTAGCCTTAAAACAATATTTACTTCAGATTATTTGCATGAAGGGAAGAGTACTTAAGAAGTAAATGAATTACTAGTAGAACAGTTCTTATATGTGCTTCTTTCCTTTCTCCAGATGTCCTTGCTCCACAGTATCCATGGCAGTCAAATGAGATGTCGATGAACATGTTACCACCCAATCACAGTAATGACTTTCTGTTGGAACCTCCAGGGCACAATAAAGAAAATGAAGATGACGTAGAGGTTATGTCAACAGACTCCTCGAGCAGTAGCAGTGACTCTGATTAAAAAAACATATAAGATAAAAAGCATACAGAATTGAGTACTGTAGAATTCTGTTTCTTAAACGATGGCAAACCTCTGAAAATAGCCAGGTAATATTGGCTATAGTGGAATTGTGCAGCCCATTAAAATCACAGTGGACTTTCTTTTTAAAGCCAAAAATCATGGTTTCAGTTCTAAACCACTAGGTGAATATGTAAAGAAAAATCAAAATTTACTGTTGGAAAAAAAGATTATTCAGTTTGGTGCCATCTCACCCTGTTCTTGTCCAGTTGTGTTGGATTTGTACGTAGTTCTGGAAGTAAGATTGGAGGGAAATGACCATGTACATATCACTAATAGGCCTCCTGGAATTATTTAGAAAAGCATTACAAAAAGGCAGCGGCTCACTGAATGTACGTCATATCTCAAAATAACAAAAACCCTCATTTGAAAGTGAAGGCTGTTAACTTCTGTCATAGAAACAGGAGAAATTGTCTCAATTTGTACTATTTGTAATTATTGTAATTTTTGTAAATAAAGTCACTTTTGTTTGTACTCTCTGTGCCTTTATTTTTTTGTTTAAATATACCTTCAGTGTTGGCAGGAAATTTCTGTAATCCAGTTGCATTTTACATGTACTTAGGTAGAATTCTGGAGTGTGAATGAACGTGGTGTAATGCACACATCTGAATTAGTAATCACAACTGGCAGGTTTCTCAAAGACCCAAACTACCATTCTTCTTAGGAGAAATAAAATGAAGTAGTTTTTTAAAAAAATTGAAAAAACTTACCATAGTAGTGTCTGATCTTAAGGAAAACTGTATGAAAGCTTTTAGAATGGAAAACACTGTCTCTTACCTTCACCATCCCTCTTCCTGCAGTTCTCAGAAGGAATCACTTTTAACCACTTTGAGCTTCTGGTGGTTAACCTCCACATTTACATAATATGCTTATACAGCTACATTTTGATTTATCAGTTTTAGACAATGTTGTACCTTTTACATTTTTTTTTTTCTGATTGCAAAAGTAATACAGCATCTATTGTGGAATGTTAGCAAATATAGTAAAGCACAAAGGAGAAAATAAAATTAGCATTCTACCCAGAGATCATATTAATTAACATTTTGGTGTAGATTCATCTTTTTAAAAAATCCACATATATATGTTAAAAAAAAGGAGAAAATGTGTATTTCCTGAGATGCTGCTGTATTTTTTTGGATGTGATTTAATGTGTCTGATCCCGGTCAGGAGTCATCATCTGAACATCTTTTTTTTTTTGAATTGCTGTAACAGTGGTTTATAACATTTAAATTCCAGGTGTACATTGTTATGTATTTTGATTTCTGTGTAGATTACATCCTGTTGACCACTCAAAGAGTAATTACAATCCGTCACCACACATGTGTGCCTAATCACCCCTTTCACCTTCCTCCCTTACCCTCTGATAATATCCAATCTCTATGTGTTTGTCATTTTTATCTTGTATTTAGGAGTGAGATCATACGGTATTTGACTTTCTTCCTCTGACTTATTTCACTTAGCATAATACCCTCAAGGTCCATCCAGGTTGTCTCAAATGTCCGGATTTCATCATTTCTTATGGCGGAGTAGTAGTCCATTGTGTACATGTACCACATCTTTATCCACTCGTCCCTTGATGGGCACCTAGGTTGCCTCCAAGTCTTGGCTATTGTGAATAGTGCTGTGGTGACCATAGGGGTGCATATATCTTTATGCATTTGTGTTTTCAGGTTCTTTGGATAAACACCCAGCAGTGGAATAGCTGGATCATGTGGTAGATCTAGTTTTAATTTTTTGAGGAACCTCCATACTGTTTTCCACAGTGGCTGCACCAGTTTGCACTCCCACCAGCCGTGTACAAGGGTTCCCTTCTCTCCGCATCCTCTCCAACACTTGTTTCCTGTCCTGTTAATTATAGCCATTCTAATGGGCGTGAGGTGATATCTCATTGTAGTTTTTATCTGCATTTCCCTGATAGTGATGTTGAACAACTCTTCATGTGCCTGTTGCCCATCTGTATATCTTCTTTGGGAAAAAGTCTGTTCAGATTTCTTGCCCATTTTTTAATTGGGTTGTTGGTTTTTTTGTTGTTGAGATGTGTGAGTTCTTTATATATTTTGGATATGAACCCCTTATCAGATACATGGTTTGCAAATATCTTCTCTCAGTTGTTAGGTTGTCTTTTTGTCTTGTTGATGGTTTCCTTTGCTGTGCAGAAGCTTTTTAGTTTGGTGTAGTCTCATTTGTTTATTTTTTCTATTGTCTCCCTTGCTCACTCAGACATGGTACTTGAAAATATGCTAAGACTGATGTCAAAGAGCATACTGCCTATGTTGTCTTCTAGAAGCTTAACGGTTCCAGGTCTTACATTCAAGTCTTTAATCTATTTTGAGTTAATTTTTGTGTATGGTGTAAGATAGTGGTCCAGTTTCATTCTGTTGCATATGGCTGTCCAGTTTTCTCAATAGCATTTCTTGAAGAGACTCTCCTTTCTCTATTGTATGTTCTTGGCTCCCTTCTTGAAAATTAGCTGTCCATATATGTGTGGGTTTATTTCTTGGCTCTTGATTGTGTTCCATTGATCTGTGTGTCTGTTTTTGTGCCAGTACCACGCTGCTTTGGTTACTATAGCTTTGTAGTATATTTTGAAATCAGGGAGTGTGATACCTCCAGCTTTATTCTTTTCTCTCAGGATTACTTTGGCTATTCAGGGTCTTTTGTTGTTCCATATAAATTTTAGGATTCTTTGTTCTATTTCTGTGAAAAATGTTGCAACTTTGATAGGGACTGCACTGAATCTGTAGATTGCTTTAGGACGTATGGACATTTTAACTATGTTAATTCTTGCAATCCAAGAGCACAGAATATCTTTCCATTTCTTTGTGTCTTCAATTTCAACAATATTTTATAGTTTTCAGTGTACAGATCTTTCACCTCTTTGGTTAAGTTTATTCCTACATGATTTATTCTTTTTGTTGCATGCTGTATTTTTAAATTGTTAGTAATCTCCAAATCCTTTCAGTGAACTGACTGCAATTTTTCCAACTTTTTGATTATTTAAATGAAACATGATCCCTGTAGAAAAACATTTGTTTTCCAACTTTTGCAATTTCCCAGGAACAAAATTGTTTTTTAGATTGGTATCTTGAATAATACACGGCATGCAAGGTCTATCCTAGTTTGGAATTCTAAAAGTATAAATATTTTATTTCAGTTCAATTTCTTTACTTTTGTATTAATCAATGTGAATTAACTTTAATGGTATGCTGATATACATAAAGTCATTCCACAGTAGGTATTACACAGTCAATATAAGAAAATATTGGCTGACTAATAAAAAAAAAATAGATACTACAGCCAAGGAAAAGGAAGGGGCTGGAAAGGAGATAGCTGAAGCAAATAAGGCAAAATCTTGGTATTTGTTGAATCTGGGTGTAGGTATATGGAAGTTCATTGTACTATTTTCTACTTCTGGTGTGTTTGAAAATTTTCGAGTTAAAAAAAATTATTTTCTTTTCAACATTAAAGTGTCCCCTTATACCCTGTTTTAAAATGCCAAGGAATGGAAAGTTTGGACTAAAGATGGTTTTCACGTTGCCAAAGCTCCAATCCAAAGATGGCGGCATGGAAAGAATGTGTGGGAACCCATGATAGCAAACATCGGTTCTTCAAGCTGTGAGATTTAGCTGTAAGATTTGTTAGTTTGCTGGGGCCACCATAACAAAATAATACGCTTGTGGCTCAAACAACAGAAATTTATTTTCACATATTTATGGAGGCTAGATGTCCAAGATCAAGGTGTCAGGAGGTTTGGCAGGTCGTCTTGGCTTGCCTTCTCGCTGTGTCCTCACATGGCCTTTTCTCTTTGCTCACAGCCCTGATGTCTCTGTGTCCAAATTTCCTCTTCTCAAAAGGACACCAGTCAGTTTGGATAGGGCTCACCTTAACGGCCTCACTTTAACTTAATCATCCCTTTAAAGGCCTTTTATAGTCACACTCTGAGGTACTGAGGGTTTAGGGCTTCAACGTATGAATTTTGTTGGGGTTAAACTGATTCCAGTTCCAATGTGGATGGTAGTTACCCCAACCAACAAGCAGTTCTTGGATGCCAGAAGGGTGTCCAAGACTTCAACTCAATTCTAACACTATCCACTCTGAGACAGAATCAGATTCCACAGGTAAAGGGCTCAGTCCCACAAGACCGCCTTCCACATCAGCTGCCCATCACAAGACCAGGTTATTACCTGTGCTTCTGACCGAACAGCTATAGATTGGAGGTTCCAAATCCCCTCTCCAACTCACGATGTCAATCGCACGTCCAGGTTGTCACCTGTACCTCTGACTGACTGGCTATAAATCAGAGCTTCCCACAACACTCTCCATGGTTTCAATTAATTTGCTAGAAGGGCTCAAAGAACTCAGGAAACTGTTTAGTCACTAGATTACCAATCTATTATAAAAAGATACAGCTCAGGAACATCCAGATCCTAAGAGATACATAGGGAAAGGTATGGAAAAAGGGTGTGGAGCTTCCATGCCCTCTCCAGACTCACCACTCTCCCCAAATCTCCACTTGTTGACCAACACGTAAGCTGTCTGAACCCCATCCTTTTGGGTTTTCATAGAGGCTTCATTACATAGGCTGATTGTTAAATCACTGGCTATTGGTGATTGATTCAACCTCGAACACTTCTCCCCTCCCCAGAGATTGGGGGTGGGGCTGAAAGTTCCAACCCTCTAAACACAAGGTTGGCTCCATTGGCAACCAGCCCCCATCCTTAGGAGATTTCCCAAAAGCCACCCCATTAACTTAACAAAAGACACGTTTATCACTTTCAACTCTTAGGAAATTCCAAGGGTTTTGGGACCTGTGAGCCAGGAACTGTGGACAAAGAACTAACATATATGAGAAATATATTTTGGTCATCTGAATGACCAAATACATATTTCTTATAAGTCACAATATTGCAGGGGGACACAACTCAGCCTATAACATTAGCCAAAAGTCTGTATAAACTCTATTAACTAAATGTTTAATGAATGTTTATCCTAGTGAGATATTTGTTTTTTATTTTAGATTGAATTTGGTATATACATTTGCATATTAAGGTCCCTTGTATAACTAATACATATAATACACTTAAGACCATTTTACTAAACTTGGTTAATCAATGTTTCAATTAACCAGTATTTTTATTGTATGTTCATTTTAACAGTTTTTTCAGCAATTTTTATGAGACCAAATCTTTGGTCATTATGTATTTCCCTAATCATAATGTTTGTATGGGAAAATTATTTTCTTTGTAGCAACTGAATTTATGGCAATTTAAAGGAATTTCGTTGCCACAAAGTGGGTACTTCTTTTCCTTACGTAAGGTATACCGTCCCCTAAATCTTTTGCTGAAACTTCCCTTTTAAATGTCTTAGCTGCCTTCCCTTTGATAGGTAGAATCAAGGAATATTAGCATTAGAGGTCATATGGAATGTGAAACCAGCAAACAGCCATTGATGATTAAGTAGCTAGGTACTAAAGTTTTTCCTTTTTGCAATTACTGCGTATAGCTTTTAGCTGTTTAACCCGCCCATTGTTAACTGTGCTGTTTAGGCAATATGCCATCTGACTCCCACTAGGCTCCTACAGGATAACATCTCCCTGGAGCCTGGGTCACCATGGTAATGGGTGTGTAAGCTGTTCTTCAGGAATTAGAACTCCTTGTCCACTTCAGGCAGGTTGAGACCACCAACTCATCAACTGGGCCCACACAGATGTCCGATAGGTGACCTTTTGACCTCAAGAGGCTAAAAACTCCACCCTCAGATCATGGTAACACCACCATTTTGTGAACATGCATCCTATGAAGAGGAATGAAGTCTGAATACGCTTGCGCAGATCGTCAATTACCTCACCTCTCCTCACCTCCAATCACCTCTCTCCACATTTCAGACCACCTTGCCCCCTACCCCATAAATATCCCTGAGTCCCTATTTTCAGGGAAGCGGATTTGAGGCTCATGCTCTCACTTCCTCGCATGGCTGCCTTGTGAGTAAACTCTGTCTCTGCTGCAATCTCATCGTCTCAGTGTTTGGCTTTCTGGGAGGCGGGCAAAAATGAACCTGGTTCAGTAACAAATGGGTTTCAATTACACATCATCTCCCATTGACTGGTGCTGGTTGCTGTATTGAGAAAGCTTCCTGGGCTGATCTGGAGTCAGAGAGAAGGAATATTTGCCATTCCCAATGTGGTCTAGACCCCCCATAGCTCTCTCCCCTCCCCTTCTCCCTTCTCTCCTGTCCTTTTCTTTCCTTTCCTTTCTCCTAGGTTTGAGCACCTTCTAGGTGCTGAGGATCCAGCAATGAATAAGACAGGGAGAGCGTGCCTTCCTGGACTTTGAGGCAGAGGGGCAGGGGAGAGACAGATAATAAGCACATAAGCAAATGAATAAGACAAATCCAGATAGTGGTAAGGATAAAGAAATAAAGCATAAGGAACCGAGCTCCAAATTCAAAACTTACTGCAAGACCCTTCCTTCTCCAGAGAAGGTAAAAAACAGCTCCCTAGAGTTGTGGCAGGGACCGGAGGGTATTCAGACAAACAGACACACATAGGAGGGTTAAAGATATTAGGATTAATCCAAGATATTACAACAAAAAAGTTATAGTCAAACACATGGGTCTCTCATGAAGTGTAAGCCAAAGTTTGCATACATTTTCAACAAAAACAAGAAATGTCATGCTTTTGGACTGCTGTTTTTCCCAAAGTGGAAAGTTTGTTCTTTGATCCTGGAGTAACTGAAAGGAAAAGCCTGAGACTCACTTACACTGTACATTTATTAAAATGAGCTCGCCTGACCTGTCTTTGATGCCATTGTGTGCAAGTCTGAGAACAGAAAGGCTATCTGAAAGAAAAAAAGAAAATGGGTCCAATATTATGGTTCACAGACAAAGGGCCTTTATTTTCTCACAACCAAATTATCCATAAAGTCACTGACCCAACATTACTCATTTCTCTGTCATCAAAAACACAGTAGCTGCAGGTTTGGTACAAAAACATCTTTAGGCATCAATATAAGAATGGGCTTTTTCAAAATCCCCTCTGCTCATTTTTTTCCTAACCTGGGTAGGCTTTCTGTACACAAAGACAGTACTGTGCCTCTCTCTACTGTGTAACAATAGGGTTTCATTTTGATGAAATGTAAATAGTAATGTTGATATTTTGTCAAATTTATTACAATAGGATTCCATTCAAAGTGTCTAAAGTCTAAAATAAGGTGCTTCAGTAGCCTACAGTTGCCTCTAGGAAAAGCATCCCCCATATTAAGGATGTTAGACTTGTGCCAAGTACAATGGCCATATCAGTTACACTTCAAACTGTCTTGAAAATGGCATTTCTCAAAGTGTGGCCACAAGCTATGTGTGTATCAGAATCACTGGGGTAGCTGCTGGGAGGCAGATTCAAGAACCTGCTCCTTACCAGCTGAACAGGAACCTATGTGAGGCCCACACATCCAAGTTTGAGCACCAGGGCCCTAAAGCTTTTAAGGACCCTTCTGAGTCACTGCTATTCACCACCCAAGAATTTTAGCACCTCTTCCCTCCACGGCTTTTCACTTATAAACCAACAGAGACAAAGAACATAACAACAAATAAAGCCAAGCAGAAAAACAGATAGGACTAATGAATAGATAGATTCTTTCTTATGGGCAGTGATAGGGCAATACATTGGAAAAACAAATAGAAATTTCACATGTACCTCAAAGGAATCAAATTGCTGTGTACATGTTCACCATGCATTTATATACATAGCTCTACGACCCCTCATCCCAAACCCCTGGGTATAAACGTATTTCAGGATTAGGATATTTTTTAATACTCTAGAAACTTAATAGATTTATATATCATATGTTATATAATACCCCCAGCAAAGTCTGAAGAGTCACCTTGTAAATTAAGCACATTAAATTTCTTAGCAAAGATATATATACTCTGTGACCCGGCCTTTTCACTCCTAGGTTTATATCCAACAGAAATAAGGACACACGTGCAAAGAAAAAGCATGCGCACAAGCTCACAGCAGCTTTATCTGGAATAACTCCACACTGGAAACAACCCAAACGACCATCAACATTAGACTAGACAAATTTTGGTACATTTAACCAATGGACTACTATACACAATGAAAACTCATAAACCACAGCTACACAACATGGATAAATAGCTCAAAAATTATGTTAATTGAAAGATGCCAGTCACAAAAATGCATACTGTATGATTCTTCTACGTAGCTAACTCCAAAATAAACTCATCTATGATGAGATGGTGGTCATAGTGTACCTTTGGGAGGGGGCACTTTTCAAGTGCTGTCAAATGTTCTTTCTTGATCTAGGTGGTGGTTACATAGGTGTGTTCATTTTGTAATAATTTATTGAGATCCTATATAAATACTATATGTCAAATGTAAAACATTTTAAAAAACATGCTATCACTTTAATTTGCTATCATCTCGTTTCCCTAATTTTATCTTTCAAATTGATTCAAATATTAATGGACCCTTACTAATATGCCATGTGCTATGCTAGGCATTAAGGATACTCAAAAAGCCTTTTTTATTTAGCACAGCAGATTGCTTAATAAATACTTATAGGCTTCATTGCTTGCCTGTTTTGCTAGATGCCAAGTAGGACAAGCTCTTAGTGGGTAGAATTAGCTACCAAGCTACTCGTGTTTCTATCACAGTTCTCACCACCAGTTCTTAAACTATGGCTCCTGGCTGCCACACTTCCAGCCCTTTGGGTCAGTCAGCCAGACTCCCACACACTTCACCTGGGATGGCCCATGGAAGCAAAGCCAGGCACAGTAGTAGCTGGGGTGTGGGGATGACCACTCAGGACCTTATGACACTCCTCTATTCTGACCATTTCCTTGCCCCTTGCCCAATGTGGCATCCTTCATTAGTGAGCCTGTTGACCACCTATTCTTTCTCTTCCATTTGAATTCAACTCTTAAGGCAGCGGGCTGCCATAAGTACTTATAAACCCAGCCTATTCAAAAGCCATTAAGAAAATGAAAACTCTCCCAGCCCAGGATTCCTTCTATGTAGCAATGATGATAAGACAGACGCATGCAGCAATGTGCGGTCAAGAGCGCTTGGTCTGTGTTCACTGGTGGCACCCACAGCAGAGGGAGAAACAAAAGGCAGGTATGTGTGTGCCCAGCAGTTCTGAAACTTGGAGCCTTCAGGCATCCCTTTCTGTGGATGGTTCAAGCCCTTCCTCATAATCTTCATCATTTTCCTCTGATCAAGTGCCTCCCAAAGTCCCCCCAGCTGCTCCCCCAGGGCAGGCCTCGCCAGACCATGGCTCCCACTCGCTGGACTTCCAGCTGTGCTCCTGGCTTACCTCTCTTGGTGTTGGAAGAATATCTTATCTAAACAGCCTCTTTCTCTGCATCCCAATGTCTTGTTGATTGAAACTTCTTACTGTGTGAGTTGAGTTTTTCTAATTCTACTGATTTGATACACTTTATTCTCAACAACAAAACATAACTTAAAAGTATTCTTTTGTGAATACTTGTAAAAGTGATGGATGTTAAGTAGACTTACTGTGGCGGTCATTTTGCAATATATACAAATATCAAATCATTATGTTGCACACCTGAAATTAATATAATATTATACGTGAGTTGTACCTCAATAAAAAAATAAGTAAGAGTAATACAACTAAAAAAAGTATTCTCAAATGTGCACAACCACATAATTATATATCTTTTAAAATACAGAACGCATTTTAAGGTACATTTCACATACATGTTATGTAGTGATTTCTCCCTACAATACAATAACTTGCCTTCCTTGTTATTCCTCACCACTAGTAAACTGGCATTTGGAGTTTTCAGCTTCCCTCCTAGTCTTGGACTTTGTGCCCATCTTTAGCCAGGGCAACTCCTCTGTTTCCATTTCAGACTCTAGGAATTAAAATTGAGAAATTTCAAGAACTCTTTTATTAACTCATTTACAAATAACAAAAACCCATAACAAAAAACCTCAGACCACACTTTGAGAACCAGTGCCCTAGTCTAATCTCATTTTACATATAAGGAAGCTGGATCTGATAGAGATTAGGTAAGAAACCCAACATGGCCTCTTAAGGATGAGATACAGATCCGAGACTGTGTGTCTCACTTTTCTTGGTTTAGGTTCTCGATCAGAAATCTGGAAAATATACCCTAATGATCTGTCCTGTTCGCTCTAGTTGCAAGGACTGTCACAATATATTACCGAAAAATTTTTGTTTTAAATAAAACAGAAGAGGAAAACCAACAAACATGATAAATTCTGCAACAGGCAACAGGCGTTAGCATTTCAGTCAGGATCTTTGTTTCAACTGAAACACAAAGGCAGTCTATTGCACCCGACTCCATGCACGCTGCCAATGACAAACTGCAGTCAATATCACAGAGAAATACAGAAAGCGGAATTACCACAGTATCACCATTTATCACATTTTCTCAGTCTGAAGTACAATTCATGACAAAATCCCAGAAAATTTTTCACAAGTACGAGCTGAAAAGGTGGTGGATATATTAAGAGAGTGCAAACACACTGGCAGTCATACGGAACTTTTCAGATAAAGTGGAGTTGTTCCGAAATGTAAATATTTTTCATTCTCTAACCAGACCTTATTTTGTTTTTTTTTTAGGGAAATCAGGGAATTCTCTTGTTCACCAGAGATGATTTCCTTTGTATCCTACCAGATGATTCAAGTCTTCTTTAAATGGATCGTAGCCTTGTTCCTTTAAACAACGCAGTGCCCAGAAAAGTTGGTCCAGGGGAGGAAATTCCTCCCAAGGAACCCACTCCCAACCTAGAACAGAAAGACACCAAGTCCATTTATTTAGCTGAAAGGAAACAAAGGATATTTATTTTGGCAAGTTAACCTATACTTAAAAAAAATGAAATAAATTTAAAAATGATTTGCTGTTAATAAAATAAAGCACAACAGTGATGCTATGCATTAGCTCAGCTACATAAACAGAATTACCGTTTAGAATAATGATCTTAAGAAGAGAACAGTGATGGTTTAACGCATGCTGTTGTTTGAACATGAAGCCAAGTTTACAGCAGCAACCTTGTGGCAAAACCCAGATTTAGTACCATTAAATTTTGATTTAAATATTTGGCTAAACAAAACACACAGAACTTTATATACAGCAGGTTACACTACAGTAAAATAAACCAGTTTCCTCACCTATAAAACTAGGTAGGTTATAAAATTTCTAAGCTAACCTCTATCTCTTAAAAAAGTAATGGAAGCTGTGCAGAGAATAAAAAATATTCTTTGTGCTGTGGCATATTTTAGATAGAATGACAAATATGGAGGAACTGATGTAAACAAAATCCACTGACACAAGAAAGATTTAACAGCCTGTTAGTTGTAAAACACATGAAATCCTAGAAAAATATTCTAGGCAATAGTATTTTTTTGGATGATCTAAATGTAAACAACACGAAAGCTGAGATGCTCATGACAGGTGAACATATAAATACTATATTAAGACTATACTCCATGTTCTAAATGTTTCTTTATGATTACACATAATCAATACCTATGTGTGAGGACTGTTTCTTCCATTATTTCTCTGCCTATAAAATACAGGCATGTAGTTTCATTCTGGGAAGGCGGGGGACAAAGAATCCATGAAATTGGAACAAGTTCAGGAAGGGGTGATCAGCAACTATTGCCATGTGCTAACAGAGTGAGAGAGTGAGAAAGAGAGAGAGAGACAGAGACAGATTGCCCAACAGTGTGCTGCAAGATGCTGAATTAACTGAATCTCAAGAGCTGTCTGTAAAGTTTATTCCCCGTCTCCTAGAATATGAAGCATCCGGATGATCCCCCTCATTATAATCAGATGGTGGGAGGAAAGATGCAGTAACTAGTAAACTGAAGCAGGCTATCCAGATGCAGGACCTGATGAACATGGGACAGAGACGGCATCTCTATATTATAAGTAAAACAAAGCCCCACCGAGCCGTTGCACCTTGGCCAGGCTGCAGCTGGTTACCAGCAAGGGCTCCAACTGGGAAAAAAGTGAAAATAATTCCTGCTACACTGTTTCTAAGAGATAGAGAGGAACAAGTGTTTCTGATCAAATCTGACTTGGGGCTTTAACCTTGGGCTTTGTAAAATCACACTGCTTGATGTGAGATGACTAGCAATGTCAGAGGGTCAACAGAGCCAAGGTAGGCAAACAAAAAAAGTTACATTAATGAATTAAAAAATCACAAAGCATGTAAAAACTACTCAAAACTACTATATTCCAGGAGGTAAAAACAATATATACAATAATATAGTAACAAAAACTCTAATAAAGAACTTCATAAAGTAGGGTAATAACCTTTTAGAAGAACTTCAGAAAGCTGAATAAGGACCTTTTAGAAGTTACTGAAAAGCAGGCCAATGTAGGTACCACATTTAAGAAGCTCACAGCAAGAGGTTTGCTAGTATATTCATTCCCTGGAAGCGTCCTTCCTTCAACATCTTCCGAACACTGATTACGAGCCAGGCACAGTGTCAGGCAGGGGCGAGTCAAAGATGAAGGAGCCAAAATTTCTGCTCCTTATGTATTCAAAGTTCAGTAAAGGAAAATAGTAAGTATGGTCTGAAGCTGAATTGCTGAGCTGAATGTGAGGTGCCTTGTGAATATTACGGGATAACTAGAAACACAGGCCTGCAGCTCAGAAGAGCAAGATGAGAAGTTGTGATGTGCACCAGAGTTCACCAGCTCAAATCCCTCCAGAGACCAGGCAGGGCAGGAGCTCTGAAGAAACAAAGAGCCCGCTCGGCGAGCGAGACTGTGACAGCCCATGGTCCAGTCAGTGACTCTGTTGTTTTCTCCTCAGCACCTTCTCTATTCCTTGCTTCTTGTGAAGGGGACTAAGTACAAAAAACTTAACTATTTCATCATATTTGTCTTACCTAGTCTCAGATTTTTTTTGCCCGAAGAAAAGATAAAAATAAGGGTGTGTTCATTCCTTTCAAGTTTAGGGCTCTATTTTAAAATAACAACAATCTGTTCTTATTACCAGAATAAATTACATCTCAAAACTAAATTTAAAAAAATTCAGTTATATGTAATATATTTTGCTTCGGAAAGAAAAAAGTAAATTGAGTCCTACAAAAAGTATTGAAATGGAAATATGCATATCTAAACTTCAATTTAATATTAAAATGCCAAGCAATCAGCTGCTCCTCCCCCCAGCTTCGGAATGTCAAAACTATTGATTTTTCCATTGTTATTGTCCTGGGCTCTCCTCTCTCCTAGTCCTCATTTTTTCTGGATAATTAGGGATGAGAGAGACAGGACAGACTTGTAGAAAATTCCCCCAATGAACCTGGCACAGTTCTTATCTACCTCTTCTGCCTTCCACTTCTTGAGGCCTGAATAATTTTATTTGTACCCTAGGACAACTGAAGGCCTTTGGATAATTTTTGGGTGTTTCTTTCTGTGATATTGTGAACTAAGACGTATATATTTGGTCTTTGTCTTGCTTTCCCAGCAGAGTTCCTAAAACTTTGGTAATTTCCCCAGTGATAGGACTGAGAGAAGCATCTTTTATTATCCAGAATAAGCCCTCTTTAACCACACCTGAGTTTATGCTAATATGACAACAGGTGGCTGGGGGACCCCTAGATAGCTTCAGGATGGGGCAGGGTCACCAGAAACACTAACTTGGAACTTTTAGGGTTGGCACTTTCAGCCCCACCTCCCCACCTTAGGGGAGGGGAGAGGGGCTGGAGATTGACTTAATCGCCAGCGGACAATGATTTAATCAATCACGGGAACCTCCATTACACAGGAAGCTCCATAAAAACCCTACACAACTGGGTTCGGAGAACTTTGGAGTTGAACACAGCGAGGCGCTGGGAGGGTGGCAGACTGGAGAGAGTGAGATAGCTCCATACCCCTTCCCCATACCTTGCCCTGTGCATCTCTTCCACTGGCTGCTCCTGAGTTGTATCCTTTCTAATAAACTGGTAACATAGTATTTTTCTGAGTTCTCTGGGCCATTCTAGCAAATGGATGAACCTGAGGAGGGGATTGTGGGGACCCCCGATAGCCTGGCGGTCAGAAGTACAGGAGGCCAGGACTTGAGACTGGCGTTTGAAGTGGGGGCAGTCTTGTGGGACTGAGCTCTTGAAGTGTTGGAATCTGACGCTACCTCCAGAAGGACTGAACTGATTGTAGGGCACTGCTGCTGTCTGGGGAGTTGGAGAACTATTTGGTGTGAGCAGAAAACCCACACATTTGTGTCAGAGTGTTGTGAGTAAAAACAGCTCACATTTTACTAGCTCATTTTAGATGTTTCCAAGTAGTTACTTATTTTATAAAAAACCTCTTATGACTCAACAGGCCTTCAGGTGCAACATGCCCTTCTGTTCATTCAAGCAAATCAATCTGTAAAACACTTTAGATGTGATTTATTCATTCTAGAAATATCACTTCCTCCAGGCCTCTGCATATATGTCCCCTTGTCAGAAACCTGCCCTGACCACAGCACCCATGTACCACTATCCTTACACAGCTTATTTTTATTCTTATTCCTTACCATTGCTATCATAAAATATTTGCTAATTTGTTGCCTTTCTCCCCAATAAAATGTAAAGTCCAGGAGGGCAGGGACTTTGTTCCATACACCACTGATTCTTTAGTGCCTGGAACAGTGTCTGACACACAGTACTCAAGAAGTATTTGTTAAATGAAAAGATTCTTCCATATTGGAGGAGAAATTAAATGTTGAGAGGGAAGGGCCAGCACACGAGATCACTGGGATAAGCCCTCATATAGCAAATAATATACTCAGCAAGTTTGATATTTTTCTCTTTAGTTCCTTTTCTCACGGAGTTTTATGACATTTGAAGAGAGATGATACATGCAAAGCCCTTAAAACAATGCTTAGCATGCAGTAGATGATAGCAGTTGCTGCCATTAAAGCTTTCGGAGCACTCAATTCAACCTGGAAGGTAACAGGTCACTGTTTTGTTAGATTAGTCATTCTCTAAAAAAGGAATTTATTGCCTCTCTTGTACAGGTGAGAAAACTGAGGAAGGCTCATTAAATGTTTTCTTTAAAAACCAAGTGTGAAACAAAATTAAACACTAAAAATAAAACTAATATTTACACTGAGTACTTACTGTGTTCACTAGGTTGTTTATGTGGGTTAACCCATTTTATCCTTATATCAACCCATCTGAGGTGGTTACTATTACCACAGATGGAAAGAGGCCCAGAGATGGTAAATAACTTGCCCAGGGTTACAGACCTCTAAGTGGAAGCACCAGGACGTAAGCCAGGTGGTCTGGCCCCACAGCCAGTTCTCTTTCTGCTGTGTCCTTTGTCTCCAGGATTTAAGTATATGTACATTTCTATAGGAAGAGAATCTAATTCTCTTCATGTGGTGACATAATGTAATACTGCTTCAGACGATATGCTCCCCTCAGAGAAAATGCATATTATATATAATTCCCTTACTTTCATTTTTCTCAGGCTCTACATTTTTTGGTTCTGAATCCTGAGTCACATCCACCTCTCCTTTCATTAGTATAGTGACATAATGGTAATTCTCTTCCTCAACGAAAGAATTCACAACCGAGGCAAAGCGAACATTTTTCAGATGAAGAGCTGCTTCTTCCCAGGTTTCCCTTTGAGCACATTCCTCCCAGCTTTCACTGGAAAACAGAAACACATCATTATATTCAATTCTATTTAGGTAAACTTTTTTTTTTTTTGGGCCACGAACTTCTTGGCTAGAAATTTCTAGTATAACACAAAAAGAACTGTAATTGGCTCATGTTTTAAAACAATAAATCAACAACCCTGTCTTCAACACTCTGTTTATCCTGTACCTAGTTATCTGAAGACCAAAAGGACTTCAGATTGAACAAAAAAAATGAACATTTGGCCAATTCTGCACTAGTTCACAGGCCTGGGAGCACAATGCAACCAGGAGGCAGTTTAGCGTATCAGTTAAGAGCACAGGCTTGGGTGTCAACTCGACCTAGGTTTGAGTTCCAAGTCTATCAAGAAACGGATGATGTCTTTTCCTGTAGTCTCAGAAGTTTAGTTTAAGCCTCAAAATTGAGGACAATAGGCAATAAGTGCCTCTGAATTCTAAAGAGTATAGCAAGAGAGCAAACAGATGCCATCTAAACTCAAGGGTCAGCTAAGGAAAGCCAAAGTGGACTTTTGAGCCTCCCCTCCCCAGTCTTCATAAGAAAGACAGGAGATCTTTGTTAGGGAGGGTAAGTTGTCAGTTTTTAGTCTAGTAGACATGACTCCCTTCCTCCTGATGAGGGGCCAACTCTGCCCCCAAACCAAGTAAGGAGTCCTGCAAGGGAATTAGTCATAGAGATGGGGTGTGACCCCCAAGAAGGAGATACTGATGTGTCACTCTTCTGCTAAAGACACCCTGAGCGGAAACTCACAGGTCTACCCTGATGCATCAGAGCAGAGCTGGTAGGAGGGTGAGAGCTCTTGGTAAGTCTGAAACGCGTCGCTTGGTGTTTAGGGACGCATGTGAATACAGAGACTGATGCTTATTCCCACTTTGGGAATTTGGAAGACAGGAGATTGGCTAGAGCAGCCACGATGGCTGTGCAAGGAAAAAGGGCAGCAGCGAAAGCAATATTCCCATTGTGAATTTCCTTTGGGCCAAGCAGATGCTACAAGAGATTGCTGGGGACCCTACAGAAAAAAAGAAGTAGGATGCTATGCTAAACGCAAGAGCTAGGGGAGGGAGGTCAGCCGTCTTTGTAATGGAACTGTGCAGTGCAGAAAGCCTTGCAGGTCTTCCAAACAACCGACAAACATACCCTGAGAAAGAGAGCACACAGATGAACCCCGCACCCAGAGGGCACCAATGGATGGGTCACAGCAGCACTAGTCATGGAAAAGCACATTGGGGAAGGAAGGAGAGCAGAAACAGTGAGAAGAGGAGGAGGTGGAGAAAGAGCAATTCAATGGCCCACACCTCCTTTCCCCACTACAGGCGAGAGGGAAATGCTTGGAAGTGGATCATAATGACCCAAATGTGATTTATTTTTATAATCACGTGACACGGAAACAACAGAATTTGCAGGAAATGTCATGGGGCAACAGAGAAGGGAAAGACAAATCCTGTTTGAAGACAATGGAAGGAGCCTATAAAGCCATTTCCTGTTTGTTTCCCGTCAAATGCAGCCTGCTCAGCACACCAGGTACAAAAAATGAAAGCACACCCGTGAAGAGCTTAGCATAATCTCCAGCACGTAGGAAAAAGCTCATTCAAGTTCAATTTTGGCTATTATTCTATATCTGAGTCAAAACTCCAATACCTTCTCGTGTTAATTGTTAAGACAGCTGTCTCTAGCTATTGCTCTAGTAATTGTACTTTCTAAATAGTGCTTAGTTTGTGATAAGTTTGGCTAATGCCCACCAATAACTGAAAAAGTATAATATGGTGAGCCGGTCTGGGCAATTGGATTCTTAATCTAGAAATTTTATTGTTTATTAACTGATGGCTTATCTTAATTATCTAAAAATGATAAATTTATTGATGCCTTTTAAAATTCTGAAGACCATTAAAAAAATTCCATGTGCTAAAAGATCATAAGAATTCTATATTTTATAAAGTCTGATTAAAAGGCACTAGGATCAAGCCTCTACTTCTAACTAGCACTTAATAAGAAATGAGTGGATTAGAAGAATATAGTCAAAACATAAGATATCCTTCAAATGACCCCTATTCTTCAACACAGCACAGGAAAAAAGAGGAGGGGGTTACTGTTAGATCGAGACTAGAAAAAATTTATCAACCACAGGCAATATGTGCCCTTCCTTTGATCTCGATTGGTTCATAAACAGTAAAAAGACATTTTCAAGACAATTGGGAAAACAGTACAAACTGAGTGTCAGATGTTGTTAAAGAATTATTTTGGGGGCTGGCCCCATGGCATAGCAGTTAGGTTCGGTGCCTAGGGTTGGCAAGTTTGGATTCCAGGTGAGGACCTACACCACTCATCAGCCATGCTGTGGCAGTGACCCACATACAAAATAGAGGAAGACTGGCACATATGTTAGCTCAGGGCCAATCTTCCTAAAGCAAAAAAAGAGTAAGATTGAAAAAAAGCCCCCAAACCAGTATTGATTATGTCAAGATAAAATCCATAGTGATTAGTTCACAAGCAACCTAATGACTACCAATTTAATAGGAAGTTTGTTGGCAAAGTTGTTGCTGTTCCCTATGTTAAACTATGGAAGAAACAGAGCATCATGCACCTAGAAACAGTCACAAGAAACAAATAATCATGGGGGAACCCCTCTAAAATCAATGAATTATTTGGAAATTATCCAAATGATCTGAAGAATAATTTGTGTAATTATATCATCCAGGAAGCAGTTCTATAATATATATTTTTATTCAGTTAGAAGACCCTATGATACATAATAAATTATTTAACATTAAAAAAATAGTATGATTGGCAATAGACGTTAGCTCAGGACAAATCGTCCTCAGCAAAAAAAAAAAAAAAAAAAAATTTTGTTACCGTGTGAAAATAGTATTGTGGATGTTTTCTAATGCCTACTAAAGATACATACTTAACTATTTAGGGGTGGTATAATAGGATATCTGAATTTTCCTTTCAAATAGTCTAGAAAACAAGAGCTGTGTGTATATACGTCTGTTGTGGGGAGAGGAGCAGTAAAGAACGGAGAACAAGCTAAGTGACGGGTACATGAGGATTCAATGGCCATTTTCTCTACTTTTACGTATGTTTGAAACTTTTTATACTTAAGCAAACACATGTGCAGTGTCTGAACGCTCTAGATGCCCTTTATCCGCTGTTGACTTTAACCTTCTCACTTCAGAATGCACAGCCCCAGGCTTTCTTCATCCCTTGTGTACAAGTGGCTCCACCCTGCAACCTTCTCTGCCGGTCTGATACATCACCAAATCACAGACGCCAAAGCAGAGAGGGACCTTACACACTACTTCGTCCAACCTCCTCGTTTTAAATATGGGGAAACTGAGGCCTAAAGAGTTTCACGTGCAACCACACCTACGCAGGCTGGAAACAGCAAACCTATGTGTACGTTTAAACCACAGGCAAACCGTGCAAACGTCTTAACTGACAAAACTGGACTGCTGGAGGATTATAAACACCCGCTTAACATCTCTTATGCATAAATACCAAGTAAAAAACATCTCAGAAACCAACGCCCAGCCGCGGCCAAGCAGGAGCAGAGCTGACGGGCCCGAGCTAAAGCAGCCCCAGACAACGGGGAACTTCCACCTTCCACCCTCACCTAGCTCAGCGCCCCTCCCCGCGCAGGCGCCCAAGCGGAGAACATAGGCGCGCGCAAGAAACGACGCAGCGTCGCCGCGCACGCACGCACGGACGCACGCATGCACGGCGCAGCTCCGTCCGTGCGTGCGCTGCTGTCCCGGGCGGCTGCTCACCCGAACTCCAAATGACCCCCAGGAAGCTGGAAAGTGCCGGCTCCAAACGACCCTTTCCTCTTGCCCAGGAGGACACAACGAGGATGGCTGCTGCTAGTCACCACCACTCCCACCCCGACGCCAGGCCGCCGCCCCCGCGCTGCCGCGCTGGCCGTCATCGCGCGCCAGGACCCGGCGGCCGCAGCCGGAAGTGGCGTTCGCCCCGCCCCGGGCCCCCGCCAATCTCCGGCTGCGCCGGCGCGGGCGCCCGAAATCAAAGGGGGAGCCGCTTGGTCTCGAATGAAGCTCCGCGCGTGCTGCCTCTGCCTCCCCGGGGGGTTCAGCTTGGGAAGCGTCATGTTTCCTCCCGAAGGAGGGCGAGTCATGGGGTTTCTTTTAACTAATGACACTTACTGTAGCGCTTCTAGCAGTCGTTATCATCTACTCTCAGATTCCTCCCAGCCGTGCATTTACCAGCCACTTGCTTTTATAAGCTTTTATAAGCCTCTCTGCCTTTGCACATCCTATTCTTTTTTCTTTGAATGAGCTTCTCCACCACTGTAAACTCATTCTCACTGTAGCTCAAATCGGTGTGGTACCAGGGCCAGGACAGATAGTGTAGAAATATTCTAGAATAAATAACAAGTGTTCACAAGTCATGGGGAAAGAATAAGGACTGATCAATGAATTCTGGTGGGAGTTAGTTACCGATTCCGAGGAAAAACACACTGTTCCAGTTGTTTTGCACACCACGCGCCAACAGAAAATCCCACCTGAATCAGAGTTGGAATTAAACTAAAAACGAACGAATTTGAAAAGTCAGGTGGTACAAAAACTGCAACAGGAACAGCCGTGCCCTCTAGTCCTGCTTCCAATCACTTTTAATTGTTTGAACTCTTCTGTCTACTTGTCTACATATTTGGAAGTAATATGCTTGTTGTGTATGTTATAGTAAATGAAGATTGATTAAGCTTTGTTATAGCATCTCTTCCACCCACAAACAAATCCTTCAGTGCATTGTGCACCACAAAGATATTCTGTAATATTTTCCCAAGTAAAAATTGGCAACATGTAAAAAGGATACTGTATCATGATTGAATGTGTTAGTCCCAGAAATACAGGATTGGCTTAAAATTTGAAACAATCAGTGTAATTCATCATATTAACAGATGGAAAAGGAAGCAGATAATCATCTTAATAGATGCAGATAAAATTCGGCAAAATTTAGCACTCATCCATTAAAAAAAAGTTTAAGCACAGCAGAAATAAAAGAATTTTAACAGCCTGACATGGGGCATCTACAGAGACCTACAGCTGACATCATGTTTAATTGTTATGGGCTGAATCGTGTCCCCTCACCCTCCTCAGAAAATTCATATGTCCAAGTCCTAACCCTGAACACCTCAGAATGTGACTGTATTTGAGGATACAGTCTACAAAGAAGTAATTAAGTTAAAATGAGGTCATTAGAGTGATATCCTGAAAGACGGGGCATTAGGACACAGACACAGAGGGAAGACCATGTGCAGACACTGGGAAAAGGCAGCCATCTGCAAGCCAAGAAGGGAGGCCTCAGAAAAAACCAGTCACTGAAATCTTGATCCTAGACTTCTAGACACCAGCATTGTGAGGAAATAAATTTCTGTTGTTTAAGCTGCCTAGTCTGTGGCACTTTGTTATGGCAGCCCGAGCAAACTAATACAGTGGTGAAAGACTAAAATTTGAGAGAAGCAAGGATACCCACTCTCAGCACCTTTAGTCATCGTATTGCTGGAGCTTCTATCTAATGCAACCAATAAAATCAAGAAAAATCAATAAATGTTAAATTGGAAAGGAAGAAGTAACAGTCTTTATGCACAGACAATCCTAACGAATCCACAAAAAAACTATTAGAACAGATAAGTGAGTTTAGCAAGTTCATAGGATTCAAGGTCAATATAAAAAATCAGTTATATACTAGTAATGAACAATCAGAAATTGAATTTTAGGGTATATAAAATACTTAAGGATAAAATTAGCAAAAGATGGGGGCTGGCCCCGTGGCCGAGTGGTTAAGTTCACGCGCTCCGCTGCAGGCGGCCCAGTGTTTCGCTAGTTTGAATCCTGGGCGCGGACATGGCACTGCTCATCAGACCACGCCGAGGCAGCGTCCCACATGCCACAACTAGAAGAACCCACAACGAAGAATACACAACTATGTACTGGGGAGCTTTGGGGAGAAAAAGGAAAAAATAAAATCTTTAAAAAAAAAATTAGCAAAAGATGTGTAAGATCTGTACACTGAAAACTATTAAATGTTACTGAGGGAAGTTAAAGAAGATTTAAATAAAGGGAGAGAAATACCATGATCATGGATCAGAAGATTTCATATTGTTAAGATGTCAATTCTCTTCAAATTGATTTATATAAATTTAATGAAATCCCCATCAAAATGCCAGAAGCCTTTTTTAAAAGTAGAAATTGACAGGCTAATTCTAAAATTTATCTGGAAATGCAAAGGACTAGAATAATCAAAACAATTTAAAAGAAAATTTGGAGGATTCATACCACTTGATTTCAGGGTTTAGGATAAAGCCACTGTAATCAAAAGAGTGTGATATTGTTAAAAGCGTATACACATAGATCACTGAAACAGGCTAGAGCAGCCAGAAATAGACCTACACATTTGTGATTAATTTTTGAAAATTTACAAAGGTAATTCAATGGAGAAGAGAGAGTTTTTTTTTTAAATTTTTTAAAAGATTTTTATTTTTTCCTTTTTCTCCCCAAAGCCCCCTGGTACACAGTTGTATATTCTTCGTTGTGGGTCCTTCTAGTTGTGGCATGTGGGACGCCGCCCCAGCGTGGTTTGATGAGCAGTGCCATGTCTGCGCCCAGGACCCGAACCAATGAAACACTGGGCCGCCTGCAGCGCAGCGCGTGAACTTAACCACTCAGCCACGGGGCCAGCCCCAAGAGAGAGTTTTTTTAACAAATGGTGCTGGAACAATTTGACATACATATATATAATATATATATATGAAAAAGAGGCTTGATCTCTACCTAGCACCATATATAACAACTCAAAATGGATTGTAGACCCAAATAAAAACACCTAAAATTATAAATTGTCTAGAAGAAAACAGAGAAAATCTTTGTGATCTTGAGTTAGGAATAGATTCTTAGATATGACACCAAAGGTATGGTCCATAAAGGAAAAACTGATAATTTGGACTTCACCAAAATTAAGAACTTACTCTCTTTGACAGATAGTGCTATGGAGTGAACGGTATCCCCTCCAAAACGCACATGTCTAAGCCCTAACCCCCAGTGTGTTTGAAGGTGGGCCTTTAAGAGGTAATTAGATTTAGGGAGGTCATGATGTGGGATCCTCATGGTGGGATTAGTGCCTTTATTAGAAGAAACCAGAGAGTGGGATCTGCCTCTCTCCCCAACATGCGAGGACGTCGTGAGAAGGCGGCCCTCTGCATGCCAGGAGGAGGCTCTCACCAGGAGCCGAATCTGCCGGCGCCCTGATTTGGACTTGCAGCCTCCAGACCTGTGAGCAATAAATGTCTGTTGCTGAAGCCACCCAGTCTATGGTATTTTGTACAGCAGCCAGAACTGGCTAAGACAGAAACTATTTAAGAAAATGAAAAGACAAAGTACAGACTTGGGAGAAAATATTTGCAAAACACATTTCTGATAAAGGACTTGGATCTAGAATATGCAAAGAATCCTCAAAATCCAGTAATAAAGCAAACAACTCAATAAATAAATGGGCAAAAGAATTGAAGAGACATTTCACCAAAAAGATATGGATGGCAAATAAGCACATGAAAGACACTCAACAGGATGAGTCATTAGGAAAATGAAAATTTAAACCACACATGGGTGCATCTATACATCTATTAGAATGAATAAGATCTTAAAAACCTCACAAAAATTGGCATTGCAAGTAGTGCTGGTGACCATTTAGACCAGTTAGAACTCTCATACATTGTTGGTAGGAATGCAAAATGGTACAACCACTCTGGAAGATAATTTATTGTTGCGTATAATGTTAAGCGTTCGCTTATGCAACTCAGCAATCCTATTCTTAGATATTTACCCAAGATAGATGAAAACTTACGTTCATTTAAAGAGCTGTATGCACATGTTATAGTGGCTTTGTTCATAATCGTCAAAAACTGGGAAAAAATGCTTCAACTGGTGGGTGGATAAATCAACTGTAGTACATTCATACAGTAGAAAACTACTCAGCAATAATAACAAGACAAACTTCTGATGCGCTCAACAACATGGGTGACTCTCAACTGCATTACGCCAAGTGACAGAAATCAGATATTAAAGGCTATGTGCTCTATGATTCCATTTATATGGCATTCTGGAACAGGCAAAACTGTGGACTCAGAAAACCGCTCAGTCTTTGCCTGGGGCTGAGTGTGTGAGGAGGGTGACTCCAAAAGGACGGGGGGATGGGGTGAGGAAACTACTCTGCCTCTTGATTGTGGTGGTGGCAACATGACTATGTGTTTGTCAAAACTCATCGAACTGTACATTAAAATGAGTGAATTTTACTCTATGTCTATAAAACCTCCGTAAGTATGACTAAAAATAAAAAGCCAAAAAAGAAAAATGCCATGTGGATTTGCAGAAAGGAAGTCAAGATGCAGTTCAGCAGTGGAGAGGTTCAAGACAGTGCAGAGCTAAATTGCCCTGCTTAACAATACCAGAAGTTGTCACCCTTGTGGGTGGAGTTGTTTCTCTGTAGATTATGATGTTTCCTGGGAAGCTAACCTGAGGCTGGAGCTAGGGGGAGGCCGGTTCCTCTTCTCACCGGGCCTGGGAGGATTCAGGGAGCCTGAGCTCTGGGAGATGATGTTCTTGGTCTCAGGTATTCCTGTTAAGGAGAGTAAGCTCCTCCTAAGATGTAGTGGGAAGTCAGGGGCTAAAAAGAGTGGGTAGGTAAGAGTACTGTCTCCTGTGACATTCAGGAGACAGTCACATTTAGTAGCCAGTTTAAAGTTTTCCTTTATTGAATTATAATTCCATTTTACTATCCTGAAGCCTTTAATAAAGTCTGATTATATGTTACAGCCTGGTCTTAACTTGCTTTGAAGAATTGGAATGGGCTTGTGTCTACCCTTGCATAAAGGCAGGAAAAGAGAAAAACATTGGCCTGGAGAAGCATTGAGGTCCAGGAGGATGTCTTTGATCTCAGTGTCCACTATACTCAGAACAGTGACTTACATTTAAGTGCCCTATAAATGAATACTTGAATGAAAGGTTTTTCTCCTCCATATCAGTGTATCAAAACAGTTTCAATATATTTAAGCAAACTAGAAAACAATTTTCCCCTGAGTATGCTATATGTAAAAAGATGGCATGATAATACAAATCACATGAAATACAAATTATTATGAAAGGAAAAAGGCACCCAGCTGATGTTTATGAATCCTACAAGACAAGTTTAAATCAACCCACTTAGATGTCACTTACTCTAATTTAGAGAATCCACATATCAAAATTCCCTTCTGCAGGGTTCCCAACTAGTTGAACAGGGCGCACCCGTAGTTACTGTAGCTTTAGAACCTGAAAGAGCTTCTTATTGCCACATCTCCTTCCTAGTTTAGTGATTCCCAGCTGAGCAATAGGGTACCTGGGCACCGGGGCCCCTCTTCTGCCCAATTCGAGGACTTTACCAGGAGACCACCTTTCTCCTCCTTCCCATCCACGCAGAAATACTGCACACTCAGCCTGGGGGATGTTGGAATTCCCTCCAAACTGGCTGTTTTGTCCAGCTCCAATACATCTTTATTTTAATGACAGCCTGTTTAATTTAATTTCCATATCTCTTCTATTTATTTATTATAATTGAGTCAGCTTTTTGCCAGAAGGTTATCTGACCTTATTTCACAATTTACACTAAAGCTGAGAATATTCCCAGGAATGAATTGTCAAGTAGGCTCTTCTTTATTTTCCTAAAAATTATCTAACTAATACAGTCAGGTTATAAGATGGAATGATGGAGTTAAGATAATGCTGTCAAGTTCCTCTTTCCTTCACCCATAACTCCTTCTCAAGAGGCTGATTTGGAAGAGAGAGATCACTATAGCTGGATCCATTCCTTCACCCCCACCTGCTCTGGGCAGCTCCATGCCGATTGGAGGTGCTTACTTCTTATCCCACACCCAAGCCTCTGGCTTGAACTCAGTCTCTTTTTCCTCTTTCCTCCCAGCCTGTCCCTGTGTTTGGTATTTGAAGCTGTATATGACTCAAGAACCCACCTTGTGGTTTTATGTGGTATGGTATGTAATGTAGCAGAATCCCAAATGTAACTCACACTGCAATTCAGATGTACCAAAATAATGACTTTCTTTCCCTCCTTCCCTCCCTCCCTTCCCTCCTCCCCTTTACCCCCAACTCTTTGTCACTAGTTAGGATATGAGTCTATGTAGAGTTCATTAAATGTTCAATCTGACTCAAAACAGTCCAGTCTAATAATTTAATCAGTCTCTTTAAATCACGTTCAGTCTGTCTTGGTTTAAACAGCTGGCCTCTCAGTCAGCTTTCTCCTCCTTAGTTTTACTTAAGATGTCCAGATGTATGAGGTTGATGTGTGTGGCTTGTGCCATATTGTAACACTTTTGGAAGACATTTTCCTTGAATCCATATGGACTCAACGTGGTGCTCAAGGATCAGGCAGGCAAGAGATCTGGAGTCCACACAGAAACCAAGGGTCGCTACGCTCCCCCCTCTGCCTGACCATACCATGTTACCAAGTGTGTTTGGTTCAGGGGACTCTTGAAGGAACCTCCTCTCAGAACCTCCGGTGGAAAGTGTGACAAGGCTGGGGGAGGACGAAGAACCCTCCTGTGCCTTCCGCATTGCCCTCACTTGTCTACGGAACCTTCCTCCTCCAGACTGAAGATCAGAGAGAAGAGAAACTCACATTTCACTCACTTCTTTCCTCTCTATTTACAACTATCCCTGGGGGACAGAAGGAGGAAGCTTGCCACCCTCCATTCTTCAAAGTCTATAATTTATGCTCTAGCCCGACTCCTTCATATTCTTCAGGAAGACATAAAGGTCTGACTTGCAAGCATATTGCCCTACTTCATAATCCTATTTTGAATGTTAAAAACTGTATATTACATTGGCCTATCTCTTTGCATTCTTTCTATAACAAATGCTAATTTTGTCCCCTGAAAATGAATGTATCAGACAGATATTAGCCTGCTGTATATTAAAGATAATGTTAGCCAAATTCTTTACTCCTCTCTCCAATGAGAAGTGGAGATTAATTTCCCTTCCTTTCAATCTGGGCTGGCCTTAGTAACTTTGTTTAGCAATAGAATGTAATAGAAATGAAGTTTTGTGATTTCCCAGTTAGGTCATAAGAATCCTTGCTTTTTTCTCCCCAGGCTCTTAGACTACTCACTCTAGAGGAAGTCGGGCACCGTGTGAACTCTCTGATTTCCCCTCAACTGCTGTGTTGTGAGGAAGCCAAGCTAGCCACATAGAGAGGCCACTTAGAGAGAGGGAGAGCGATGCTTGGCCATCCCCAGCTTTTCCAGCCATCCCAACACAGGCAACCAATATCTGAGTGAAGAAGCCATCTTTGACATTTCAGCCCAAGCAGACAGGAGTTAAGAATTGCAGAAGCCGGCTGACAACCAGAACTGGGGGACTGACTACATCATTTGAGGGACACAGTGCTAAATGAAAATGTGGTGCCCTTTGTTCAAAACTCGTTCAGAACTTCAGGATGGTGACAACAGAGAATTAAACCATGGGGCCATTTTATTATTGAGTCAGCATAGGTCTCACACCTGTAACACCGAGCCTACTCCAGATATATGGCCTATTTGAAGCTATCCTAGTAATCTCCAGCCTTTTGAGCCACCTTAGTCGTTATAAATTGAGATGAATTGTCCCTGCTGTGCCTTGTCCAAATGCCTGACCCACAAAACTGTTAGCATAATAAAATGGTTGTGGTTTTACACCACTAAGATTTGGGATGGTTTGTTGCATAACATTACATTAGGTACAATTCCATTACAGAATAATATCTCACTGTCCCAAAATGTTAACCTATATATGTATTTAATTAATGAAATAGAAAATATTATGAAACCAGTTGGTCTGGGTGAGTGCCAACAACCATGGGCACACAGCAGAGCAGGTGACTGGTGACATCATGGCCATCGTGCAACTGATGAACCAGCGGCAGCCCCAGGTCTGGGTCATGGTGTTGGACTTGCTTCCAAGGGGCCAATGAGAAAAACCAGCAGGTGAGCCAATTGGTACAGGCAGCATTGGCTGGCCATTCACGGGCCCACTTCCTGGATGCTGACCCTGGCTTTGTGCACTCAGATGGCATCATAAGCCATCATGACATGTATGCTTACCTGCATCTGAGCTGCCTGGACCATGCACCCATCTGCTGGGCCCTACACTCTCTGCTTCTGCATCTGCTGGCCCAAGCCAGGGCCAGGGTGTCCCCCAGCAAGAGGCCACACCCTAAGCATCCACCTTTCTGCAACGTGACATTCTCATCCTTCAGTCAAAAAAAAAATTATGAAACCAGTTTGTAGCAACTATTAAATGTTAGGCTGTGTTTACAACATTGGATGACCCTTGAAAACATTATGCTAAGTGAAAGAAGCTAGATGCAAAAAAGCCACGTATTGTATGACTCCATTTGTATGCAATGTCCATAACAGGCAAGTTCCTAGAAATAGAAAATAGGTATTGGTTACCTAGGGTTGGGGGAGCTTTCAGGGGACTGGGGAGTGACTGCTAATGGGTACTGACTGGTTTTGGGGGTCATGAAAATGTTCTGAAATTGATTGTTGCACAACTCTGTGAATATACTAAGCACTATTAAATTGCACTGTTAAAAGTAAATACATTGTATAATATGTGAATTATATCTTAATGAAGCTGTTATTAAAAAATGTTGGGCTGAGATATATGAAGCCTGGGCTAACGAATGAGAAATGGACATTAATATATCTGCTCAAGACCTCTACTAGTTTCTATTCAGATCA